>NC_052146.1:15940227-16215198 GCF_902713615.1 Scyliorhinus canicula
ACACATGGACCCTGGGCTGGATTCTCTGCCCCGCCATGCCACATTTCTGTCCCGACCCGCCGGTGGGATGCACCGTCACTCCGGCTGGTCAATGGGGTTTCCCATTGTGGGGCCGCCGTCAGGAAACCCCTGGGCACCGGCAAAATGGAGCATCCCGCCAGCGGAGAATCCCGTCCCCTAACTCCGCAGCCCCATCTAACCTGCATTTCTTTGGACATTAAAGGACAATTCAGCATGGCCAATCCACCTCACCTGCACATCTTTGGAATGTGGGAGAAAACCGGAGCACCCGGAGGAAACATACACAGACACGAGTGGAAAGTGCGAACTCCACACTTGGGCGGAGAGATGGCAGATGGAGTTTAATCCAGACAAATGTGAGGTAATGCGTTTTGGAAGGTCCAATGCAGATAGGGAATATACAGTGAATGGTAGAACCCTCAAGAGTTTTGACAGTCAGAGGGATCTAGGTGTAGAACTCGCTGCCGGAGAAGGTGGTGGAAGCAGGGACGATAGAGACATTTAAGGGGCATCTGGACAAATGCATGAATAGGATGGGAATAGAGGGATACGGACCCCGGAAGTGTAGAAGATTTTAGTTCAGACGGGCAGCATGGTCGGCACAGGCTTGGAGGGCCGAAGGGCCTGTTCCTGTGCTGTACTTTTCTTTGTTCTTTGTTCTTTGTTCACTGTGCCACAATGCCCCTACAGTGAGCAGTACTGCGTGGAAGAGGTAAGTGCTTTTCCACCACTGCTTGGGGACCAAGTGGAACAGAAGTGTTTCCCCAACCCACCGAGCAAACTGGTGCCCCAGTCCATGTGATGGGAGCTCCCCACCCTCTATCACCGAAAGTACCTCATGCTCACCAACCCTGACTGGGATCGCTGACCCCAGCCACTCTGTGACCCCCGCCAGCTTTGGGATACCTTGCCCAACGGACCTGTCTTTTCCATCTCTGGTCATGAACTCTCTGCATCTCCCTCTGATCATCCCCCAACCCTTTCTGTAGCCCTTATGGTCTCTATCCTGAGCAGCAGGAAACCTACCTGCTCCTGTTGCCTCCTCTTTAATGTGTCTCGCCTGCCACTGAGCCAAGCCTGTCCTTCAGACAGGTTCCCAGGCAGAGAATCCTTTAAAAGAAGAGAACCAGCATTTGTGAAGTCAGCATTCAGGGATTGTCCGACTTCCGGGCCAACCTATCCCAACTTGGAATACCTGCCCCAGTAAATTCCAAGGCCATAATCACCCATGCGGTTTTGCTTCCTGGTGTTAGATCAATAACTAAGGCCGGAAATTTCCGCCTCCGATTGCTTTGGTGGGTTCAGTGATGGGGTGGAAAATAGCCTGAGAACTGTAAAGTCACATTTGACATTGGTGCAATGCGATTGTCCCCTCCTCCCATTAGTAACGGGGACGGGGCAACTTTCCCGATATTCAACTTCAAGAATATAATTTCAATATATTAACAAAAAGTTATCTTCTTCCATCGGGCAGGAGATACAAAAGTCTGAGAACGCGCACGAACTGTCTCAAAAACAGCTTCTTCCCCGCTGTTACCAGACTCCTAAGTGACCCTCTTATGGACTGACCTCATTCACACTACACCCCTGTATGCTTCACCCGATTCTGGTGCTTATGTAGTTACATAGTGGACCTTGTGTTGCCCTATTATGTATTTTCTTTTATCCCCTTTTCTTCCCATGTACTTAATGATCTGTTGAGCTGCTTGCAGAAAAATACTTTTCACTGTACACGTGACAATAAATAAATCCAATCCAATCCAATCCAATCAGGTAGTGTGGGGGGAATTGCCTGGGAGTTGCGGGGGTGGGAAGGGGTTTCCATGGACAACCCCTTTGTTCTCTCAGTGCTTGGGCGACCTTTATAAATGGTACCGCGATCCTCGGGTGACTACATTTTTTTTTCTTTTTCTTAAATAAATTTGAAGTGCCCAATTCTTTTTTTTCCCAATTAAGGGGCAATTTAGCGCGGCCAATCCCACCTACCTTGCACATCTTTGGGTTGTGGGGGTTGAGACCCACGCAGACACTGGGAGAATGTGCAAACTCCACACGGACAGTGTCCCGGGGCCCGGATCGAACCCGGGTCCTCGGCGCCGGGAGGAAGCAGTGCTAACCACTGCGCCCCTGTGCCGCCCTTGGGTGACCAAGTTGCTGGCAGGGCGGGCGAATCAGAGGCCACCCTGCCTATCGATCCATTGTGGGATCCGCCCTTTGAGGTTTACTTTACGAAGTCACAGGAGAACAGACAGAGCCGCTATTGCTGTCAACAGGCTTCATCGCTGCTTTACTCTCCCAACACGGCCTTTGCCAATTCCTGGGAAAATCTTGCCCTAAGTGTCCAAAGATTGCAACCAACTGATGTCTGTGCCCAATCAATAAAAACGTTTTATTGTTTTTAAATAGATCCTCCTTTAATACACTTTGACATCTCGGTGAATGATTTAAGGTGGGAAGAATTGCTGCCGTCATCAGCAACAACATTGCAATAACCTTAAAAGTTGTCAGGTTCATCTTGAAGTTAGTTCCTTTCCAAAGAGATTTTTGAGCAATATAAAACTTTCTCTCTGCTTTGTGGACACAAACAAGGTCTCATCAATAAGTCTGAAGATTCGTCTTTGATGGAATTTTTTCTCACAATCAAAATCAATGCTCTGTGCAAAGTAGATCAAAATGATGCTTTTCAATGGAAGCATGTAGCAACATAAACCTGTCAGCTTTGTCCATCTCATGTTACAACTTGTTTTATGCGCGATCTATCTGAGAGATTTGCACAGTTGCTGCTCCACATCATGCTTTGCACAGAATGCAAGAATTGACTGTGGACAAAGCCCTGCAAATGAAATTTTGAGCTTAATCAATTAATAAAAATCAGGTAGGCTTTCTGAAGAAGATTTATTTACATTCTTAAGTTTATCTGATCTTTCGGATCGCGTAATGAAAGCTCCATTTCTGGGTTAATCAGCAGAATCGAGCTACATATAGATCAGCCGACAGACTTTGGATAAAAGCCCAGTTTGATTAAATAAGTACAAATAATTTACAAGCTTTCTGTGGCCTTGCTTATTACATTTGGACTCATGTTAAAACCCTATTCTCTGCATGCAGAAAGTTGACAAGGAAGGCTTGTGATGCAGAACAAGGCCAGCAGCGTGGGTTCAATTCCCGTGCCAGCTGAGAATTCTGAATTCTCCCTCAGTGCTCCCGAACAGGTGCCGGAATGTGGTGACTAGGGGCTTTTCACAGTAACTTCATGACAGTGTTAATGTAAGCCTACTTGTGACAATAAAGATTTTTTTTATTTCAAAAAATCTCTCCCTCCCCATCACTGCTATAAAAGCTGGTAAATCATTCTGCATTGTAGATCACTGTAAGTGAAGCGTTCAAATAATTAGTTCTGGAAACTCCATACATCATGCATGGATAAATATGACCTCAATGGCGGCACAGTAGCACAGTTTTTAGCACTGTTGCTTCACAGCGCCAGGGTGCAAGGTTCAATTCCCACTTAGGACTGAGTTAGGAGGAACTTCTTCACTCAAAGGGTTGTGAATCTATGGAATACCTTGCCCAGTGAAGCAGTTGAGGCTCCTTCATTAAATGTTTTTCAGATAAAGATAGATAGTTTTTTGAAGAATAAAGGGATTAAGAGTTATGGTGTTCGGGCCGGAAAGTGGAGCTGAGTCCACAAAAGATCAGCCATGATCTCATTGAATGGCAGAGCAGGCTCGAGGGGCCAGATGGCCTACTCCTGCTCCTAGTTCTTATGTTCTTATGTTCTTATGTTGGGTCACTCTCTGTGCGGAGTCTGCACGTTCTCCCCGTGTCTACGTGGGTTTCCTCCGGGTGCTCCGGTTTCCTCCCACAAGTCCCGAAAGACGTGCTTGTTCGGTGATTTGGACATTCTGAATTCTCCCTCCGTGTACCCGAACAGGCGCCGGAATGTGGCGGCTAGGGGCTTTTCACAGTAACTTCATTGCAGTGTTAATGTAAGCCTGCTTGTGATAATATAGATTATTATGTCAGGAAACCCCAAGTTAGTGTAATATTTTTCTGTTGATAATATTCTTGACATTCAGGGGTTGGTTTAGCACAGGTCTAAATCGCTGGCTTTGAAAGCAGACCAAGGCAGGCCAGCAGCACGGTTCAATTCCCGTACCAGCCTCCCCGAACAGGCGCCGGAATGTGGCGACTAGGGGCTTTCCACAGTAACTTAATTTGAAGCCTACTTGTGACAATAAGTGATTTTCATTCATTTCACATATTTTTGTTAAACTGTTGGGGGTGGTAAGTTTGAGTGGTAATTAGATCAAAGGGCGGAATGACTCTAAGCTGCGGGTTTGATATGGTAATGTATCGAAAAATACTTCAAACAGATGTTTGCATAAGGTAATTTAGTATGTGTGTTCATGGAACAGGAGTAGGTTTGAATGGGTTGTTGTGATGCAAATGGAAGATATGCAAGATGTGAAAGAACGGTGTAGGTAAAGTATGGATGGAGTGAGTTTACTTTTCTTTTAAGTTTTATAAGTTAAAGTGACCCTTTACCTTCTTTCATAGAAATCATGGAATTTACAGTGCAGAAGGAGGCCATTCGGCCCATCGAGCCTACACCGGCCCCTGAAAGAGCACCCTACCTAAACCCCTACCTCCACCCTATCCCCATGGCCCAGCAACCCCACCTAACGATTGGACACTGCGGGGCAATTTATCATGACTAATCCACCTAACCTGCACACTTTAGGACTATGGGAGGAAACCGGAGCACCCGGAGGAAACCCACGCAGACACGGGGAGCATGTGCAGACTCCGCACAGACAGTGACCCAAGCTGGGAATCGAACCTGGGACCCTGGCGCTGTAAAGCAACAGTGCTAACCACTGTGCTACCATGACGCCCCGGTTTCTACACATGTTTCTGCAGATTTCCCTGGGGTATGTGTTTCTGAAAAGTGCTGTCAGCAGAAATTGTAATTTTTGATCAGTTGATGTCCGCCTTCTCCACTAAATATCCTTTTTTCAGGATACTGAATAAGTTAATAATCAATAATCTCAGGGACTCAACATCAGGTTTAACTTCACAAAATGGAAGTAGTTCCATTCACCATTCAAAGACGCTAAAACCAACTTGGAAAAAAAAAGCAAATCAATATTTTCTTTCAAGTTTATGAAGCTAAACACAACATTTTACCATTATCTTTATGATCCATAACTTTTACAGTTTTGTTCCTTGGTGCTTGATAGTTGAGTAAATATTTTTCGATTGCTATCAATTAGAATTTGTGCCTGAACAGAAAGGGTTTTAGGAGAAAACGCTTGGCATACTCAATAGGTCAGCCAGCATCTGAAGAGTCATCTTTAACTGTTTAAGAGTAAACTGTTTCTCTATCCCAGATGCTGCCTGACCTGTTGAGTATATCCGGTGTTTTCTGATTTTATTTCAGCTTTCCAGAATCTGCAGTATTCTATTTTTTTTCCGAGGGTTAATTTTTATTCTATGCTATGCTTCCCATAATCTATTAGATGAAGGATCGTAGGAAAAAGGAAGTACAATAGTGGAGAGGGGAGAAGAAAACTGGCATGCAAATGGCCAGCAGCAATAACCAGGACACAGTGAGGGAAAGAAAATGGAGGTCGGGTCTTCCAAAATAATGGTCAACGCAATCCTAGAAGTTCCAATCGAGCAAGCGCTGAGCAGTAAACATACAAATTATACAATGCTATCACGCACACAGATAACCAAAGTTTGAAGCTCGTCATTTAATGTGGACATGTTGTTCCGTCGCATTCACTTGAGCTTCCAGATGTTGAGAAGACCAGACAGGCTTTGTTAAGTGTAGGCAGCCAGCATCAAACATCTGGCGCCTGCTGAATGTGGTGATGACCCCATTTGGAGGGAGAACACCAGAGGTGATCATCTCCCTGGACGCAGAAAAGGCCTTCGACAGAGTCAAATGGAAGCACCTCACAGAGGCACTGGAGCAGTTTGGGCTGGGAATAGTGTTCGCCTCATGGGTGAAACTCCTGCACAACACCCCCATGATGCACGTACGGACCAACACCACCAGTTCTAAATACCTCCAGCTGAACAGGCGCACAAGGCAGGGATGCCTGCTGTCCCCGCTACTATTCGCCCTGCCAACTGAGCTGCTGGCGATCGCTTTCAGAATGGCGCAAATTTGGAAGGGAATCCAAAGAGGCGAGAGAGAGCAGAGTCTCACTCTGCGCGGATACTCAAAAGCCAGCATGGAGGGAATCATGAAGCTCCTGAAAGAGTTTGGGCCTTCTTGGACTACAAACACATCCTGGTGAACTAGGATGGGATGGGGGGAAGAGTTAAAGGGGCTGCCATTTAAACAAGCCCAATGCAAATTCCACTACCTGGCAATCCAAATTGCCCATGACTGGGCACGGATCCACAAATGGAACCTGACTAGTCTGGCGGAGGAAGTTGAAAGGACCTGCAGATGTGGGACACACTCCCACTCTCCCTAGCGGGAAGGGTGCAGATGATCAAGATGAACGTCCTTCCCAGGCTCCTCCTCCTATTCAGATCCACACCGATCTACATTCCCAAGGTTTTCTTTGACACAATTGATTAATCGATTGTGGTGTTCATGTGGTGGGGAGAAGAATCCAACGATTCCCAAAAGGGTGGTCCAAGGAAAAAGAAGTATGGCGGGCCTCGCTCTCCCAAACCTACAATACTACCACTGGGTGGTCACAGCAGTGTGAGTGAGGGGACGGGTGAAGGCAATAGAAGCAGAATGGGTGAGGGTGGAGGAGAGTTCCTGCAAAGGGATGTCCCTCTGAGCCCTCACCACATCAGCACTCCCAGTGGTAAGAGCCACACTCTACACCTGGAACCAACTGAGACAGTACTTTGGTCTGACCGAAATGTCCACCATGGCCCCCATCTGCAACACAACCATTTGCACCAGGTTGTACGATGAACGCCACCTTTAAAAGGTGGAGACAGGATGGGGGGACATTGACACATCATGACTTCTCCACGGTGATGCACTATCAATTACGAGAAGACGAGAGTAGAATGTAATTGAGGCTTTATTACGCTGAGATGTGTGGCCTCCTACAGCAGCTGACCAAATGGCTGCTGTACGGGGAGCACACATATTTATACTCCGCCTACTGGGCAGAGCCAGCAGGCAGGGATCTACCCCCGTACCTGTAGTACAGGGGCCTTACCGTAAAGCACATTTATATAGTATATACATCAGTGGTGACGACCACATTCACCCCTGTTGAAAAATGAGTCCAGCGGGGGGGGTGGAGAAATGTATACAGAAAGTTGTGTTTAAAATTACAGATAATATTACAAATTCAGGCAGTCCGATGCCTTGATCTGTCGTCAAGATGCCGCAGTGTTGGTGGTGACTCAGACGGCGGCTTGGTCTTCGGTGGCTCCGGGAGCGTGTCGAAATCCTCTTAATCACCAGGTGGGAGCAAGGGGAGGGCAAACTGGGGGGCTGCGGTGGGGTGCGCTGGGGGAAGGGAGGGTGGCGCAGGGGCAGAGGGGGGTGTGTGTGGAACCAGCTGGTGCCAGGTCCCTGAGGGAGACTGTGTCTTGGCGGCCGTCGGGGTACGCTACGTAAGCGTACTGTGAGTTGGCGTGGAGTAGCTGTACTCTCGCAACCAATGGTTCCGCCTTGTGGAGTTGCACATGCCTACGGAGGAGAACGGGTCCTGGAGCTGCCAGCCATGTTGGGAGCAAAACCCTGGAGGTGGACTTTCTAGGGAAGGCAAAGAGACGTTCATTGGGGGGGAGGGGGGGGGGGGGTTCATTAGTCGCAGTGCACAGGAGCGACTGAATGGAGTGAAGTGCGTCGGGGAGGACCCCCTGCCAGTGGGAGGCCAGGACATGTCTGGACTATAGGACCAGCTGGACGGCCCTCCAGACCGTCCCATTCTCCCGCTCCACCTGCCCGTTTCCCCTGGGGTTGTAGCTGGTGAATGAAAATGAAAATCGTTTATTGTCACGAGTAGGCTTCAATGAAGTTACTGTGAAAAGCCCCTAGTCGCTACATTCTGGCGCCTGTTCGGGGAGGCTGTTATGGGAAGGCTGGTCGTCCTGCTCGAGGCAATGCCCCTGTTGAGCAGGTACTGGCGCAGCTCATCGCTCTTGAATGAGGATCCCCGGCCTAACAGAATGAAGATGGCGTTGAGGCTTTGATGATGGTGGCAGATATCATGGGTGCGATTCTCCGCAAATGCGGAGAGTCGTGAAGGCTGCCGTGAAACCGGCCGTGTTTCCCGGCAGCCTCCGCACCCCCTCCCGGGACCTGATTCTGCTCCCCGGTCGGGGCTAGCAGCGGGGCCTCGTGATCCTCGGTATCGCAGGTTTAGCGAAATTCGCTAAGCCCGCTCGCCCAAGTTAACGGCGGCTGACGCGCACGATGACGTCAACCGCACATGCGCGGATTGGACTGCTCCAAACCGCGCATGCGCGGATGACGTCATCACGCATATGCGTGAAACCCGCGCATGCGCGGGCCGGTATGCCCCTCAGCTGCCCCGCGGACTGATCCAGCGGGGCGGCGGAGGAACAAAGAGTGCACGGGGTTCGGACCCGCTGCCCGCGATCGGTGGGCACCGATCGCGGGCCCATGGCACCCTTGGCACGGCTGTGGTGCGGCCGTGCCAATCGGTGCCATGGTTACCCAGCACGGCACTTTGCGGCCGTTTTCACGAACGGAGAGAGCAGGTGTGTTGCCGTTCGTGAAAACGGCCGTAAAGGCCTGGGAACTCGGCCCATCGGCTAGGGGAGAATCGCTGCTCGCCGTAAAAAAAACGGCGAGCAGCGATTCGTGTCGGGGGGCGGGCGTGGGGGGGGAGAATAGCGGGAGGTCGGGACAAATGTCGGGAAGGCCCTCCCGCTATTCTAGAACCCGTCGTGGGGGGCGGAGAATCGCGCCCCATATCTGCATGGGACGGCAATGGGGAATTGGGAATATTCATCGACCACACTGAGGAAGTACATGTTCCGGTCGGTGGAGGGGAGGGGCCCTTTAAAATCACGCTGAGGCATTCAAAGGGGCGGGAGGCCTTCACCAGGCACGCACAGCCTGGCCAGTAGAAGTGCGGTTTACACTCCGCCAGACTTGGCAGTCTCTGGTGATAGCCCTGACTTCCTCGATGGAGTAGGGCAGGTTGCGGGCCTTGATGAAATGGTAAAAATGGGTGACCCCCGGGTGACAGAGATTGTCGTGCAGGGTCCGGAGTCAGTCCGCTTGTGCGCTGGCACATGTACCTCGGGATAGGGCCTGGGGGGGGGGGGGGGGGGGGGGGGCTTGTTGAGCTTACCGGGGCGATACAAAATTTTGTAGTTGTAGGTAGAGAGCTCGATCCTCTACCTCAATATTTTATCGTTTTTGATCTTGCCCTGCTGTGTGTTGTTAAACATGAAGGCAACCCACCATTGGTCAGTGAGGAGAGTGAATCTCCTGCCGTCCAGGTAATGCATCCAATGCTGCAAGGCTTCTACGATGGCTTGGGCCACCTTGTCAATGGAGGAGGTCTGAATTTCGGAGGCATGGAGGGTGCGGGAAAAGAATGCCCCGGGCCTGCCTGCCTGGTTGAGGGTGGCGGCCAGAGCGATGTCTGATGCCTCGCTCTCGACATGGAAAGGGAACATCTTGTCGACTGCGTGCATCGCGGCCTTGGCGATGTCGGCTTTGATACAGTTGAAGGCCTGGTGAGCCTCAGCAGGGGAAAAAAGATGGATTGAATAGTGGGCGGGCCTTGTGCGCATAGTTTGGGACCCACTGGGCGTAATACGAAAAGTGGCCCACAATCCGTACCGGTCAACCATTCGATCCATCTCCCGTTGGAAGACCGAGACCCCGTTGGTGACGCCGAAGGAACCCTAAGAAAGTGGTAAAGGCGGCTGGCCGTCTGCTTCGAACGCAGTGTATGAGCGGTCTGCCTTACGGATGGGGAGCTGGTGGTAGGCAGGTTTCAGGTCCACAGTCGAGAAGACCCGGTACTGTGCTATCTGATTGACCACATCAGATATGCATGGGAGGGGGGTACGCGTCGAGCTGCGTGTACCGATTGATGGTCTGACTGTAGTCAACGACCATCCTATTTTTCTCCCCAGTTTTGACCACTACCACTTGGGCTCTCCAGGGGCTGTTGCTGACCTCGATGATGACTTCCCGAAGCAGCCGCTGGACTTCAGACCTGATGAAGGTCCTGTCCTGGGCACTGTACCATCTGCTCCTGGTGGCGATGGGTTTGCAATCCAGGGTTAGGTTTGTAAAAAGGGAAGGTGAGTCGACCTGAAGGGTCGCGAGGCCGCACACAGTAAGGGGTGATAGGGGCCCGCCAAATTTCAGGCTTAGGCTCTGGAGGATGCACTGGAAGTCCAGGCCGAGTAGCAGGGCATCGCAGAGGTTGGGGAGGACATAGAGGCAGAAGCCGCTGAACTCCACGCCCTGGACGGTGAGGGTGACGATGCAGTACCCCTGGATCGCCACGGAGTGGGATCCGGAGGCCAGGGAGATTCTCTGGTTAGCGGGGTGTACCACGAGGGAGCAGCGCCTTACCGTATCGGGGTGAATGAAGCTCACAGTGCTCCCGGAGTCCAGCAGGCAGCAGATCTCGTGCCCGTCGACCTTCACCTTTGTTGAAGCGGTCGTGGGGTTATGTGGTCGAGACTGGTCAATCGTGACCGAGGTGAGACGCGGCTGGTCGCCGGCGGTTGCAGGTGATGAGCGGCCTGATGAGGTGCCCGATGGGCAGGGGTCCTGAGTCGGGTAAGATGCTGCACGTGTCCTGGGGGAGGCAAGATGGCGGCACTCATTGGTCCTGGAAGAGACAAGGTGGCGGTGCCCACGGGCAGCACGTGTTGTGAGTAGAGCAAGATGGCGGCACCCACTGGCCGCATGTGGTCCGAGGAGGGGAAGATGGCGGCGCCCACTGGCCGAACGTGGGGGGTGCCGGGACAATAGCGGCGATTGAGCGGGCCTGGCACACTGCAGCAAAATGTCCCTTCTTGCCACAGGCCTTGCAGAGGGCGCTCCGCGCCGGGCATCGCTGTCGGGGGTGTTTTGACTGCCCACAGAAGTAGTATTTGGGTCCCCCGGGGTTGGTTGGCTGCCGCGCGGCACAGGCGTGGGGTTGGCTGATGGCGGTCACTGATGGGGTCTACGATGGGGCGTCCGTCTGCGGAGTCCACGATGCACGGGAGGGGTGGACCGCGTGGTCGGGGGCATAGGCCTGAATGTTGCGTGAGGTGACCGTCAGTGAGAGCGTTAGTTTTTTGGTCGCCGCGAGGTTGAGCGTGGCCCCTTCTAGGAGACGCTGGCGGATGTAGTCAGACCCTATGCCCGTAACGAATGTGTCTCTCATCAACAATTCGAGTGTCCCGTGGCTGAAACGGCCTGGCAGTCACAGTCTCTCACTAGGGCGAGCAGGGCGCGCCAGAAATCTTCCACAGAGTCACCGGGAAGTTGGCGCTGCTTGGAGAGGAGATGCCTGGCGGAGATTTTGTTAGTCCACTGAGCGTAGTTTTCCTTCAGTAGCGCCATGGCCTCTGCGTAGGTCGGCGCGTCCTGGACGAGGGGAAAGATGTTGGAGCTCAACCGCGTGTACAGGATCTGGAGCTTCTGTGCTTCTGGAATTGTGTCTGGCGCAGACCCAATGTCTCAAAGTCCTTTTTGGCATTGTCTGCTTGAGGATGCAGCTGCAGGCGATCCGGCTAGATGCGGAGGCCAGTCTCTGAAAAATCTCAGTGTAATAAATTGATGAACTATCAATTACGAGAAGACGAGATTGGAATATAATCGAGGCTTTATTACACTGAGATGTATGGCCTCCTACAGGAGCTGACAAAATGGCTGCTGTACGAGGAACACACATATTTATACTCCACCTACTGGGTGGAGCCAGCAGGCAGGGATCTACCCCCATACCTATAGTACAGGGGCCTGACCGTAAAACACAAATATATACAGTATATACATAATAGTTTAGCAATGTTGGACAAACTAACAGAGAGCCTCCAGCTGCCTACAGAAGCAACTTCAGGTACATCCATGTCAAAAACTTCCTCTGTAGGGAAACAGCAACCTACCCAAATGAAGTGGGGGGGGGGGTTCAGCGATGATACCTCTTAAAACTGAATAGCCCAGATGCCACTCGATTAGTTTGACATAAGTTACTTTATTCAGGATGGAGATGAATTATGGGAAGTGTACGGAGTAATCATTATTAACCATTAAACATGTATTTTTAGGACATAGCAGTAATAAGTAATCAAATGGGATTTAGGATATCTAACTTGTCCAGAAGGACGTCACTTCTGATATCTTGTCTTTGTGAAACAATTCAGGATGTGGGTTTTGCTGTCCTGTTTCTCACGGACAATGAATACACAGCAAGTTACTGGTAAGCACAGCTGTCAGGATGAGGCTCAATCATGCGCTGCTCACAATTCTATTGGGTGAAGTTTAAACATTGTTTTCATTTCTATTGGATAAGTTTAAACATAGCAGCTTCACGGATTGGACTGTGTCCAACTGGGGTGGGCTATTGATTTTTGAACGTTGTGTAAGTACTGTGTCTGGTCTTCGTTTAGCAGAACGGATCTCGGCAGCGATCCAGGTCTGTTCTCCATGTGCACGTAACAAGCTTGATCAAATAGCCATCTTGTCCAGGTTGTCAATGTGTTTTTTTTTCTCTCTGTACTGAGTTAAGCCACAGGGAAGAACCCCACGTGGAAGCTAACTCAATACACAGGTCTTGAAACCGCTCCTGCAATAAAGACGCCAGGAAACTCACTATTAGACCAACTGTTGGACAAGGGCAACGCTGGGGAGGGTAACTGTTGGGGGGGGGGGGGGGGGGCTGTACGGGAGACTACTGGAGGAAGGACGCACCCCTCTGGACTAGACAAGAGGAAAGTGGGAGGAAGAACTCGGGATAAAAGTAGTGGGGGGACGGACTCTGGATCGAAGCACAGAACAGGGCAAACTCCACCTCCACATGTGCAAAGCTGAGCTTAATGCAGCTAAAGGTGGTGCACAAGGGCACCTAACCAGAACCCAAATGAACAGGTTCTTTCCAGAGGCGGAGGCAAAATACAAATGGGACCAGGGTGGCCCGACGAATCACACCCACATATTCTGGGCATGTCCCAGACAGGCCAGGTATTGGACAGCTTTCTTTGAGGCAATGTCCAAGGTTGTGGGAGTGAGCATGGAGCCATGCCTGAAAGTGGTGGTCTTCAGGATCTCAGAGCAGGCAGGACTCTTCATGGAGAGATGGCCAACACCCTGCCTTTTCCGCCCTAATCTCCCACCGAAGAATCCTGCTCAGCTCGCAATCAGCAAAGAACAAAGAAATGTACCGCACAGGAACAGGACCTTCAGCCCTCCAAGCCTGCACCGACCATATTGCTCGTCTAACCTAAAACATTCTACACTTCCGGGTCCGTATCCCTCTATTCCCATCCTATTCATGTATTAATCAAGATGTCCTTAAACGTCACTATCGTCCCTGCTTCCACCACCTCCTCCGGCAGCGAGTTCTAGGCACCCACTATCCTCTGTGTAAAAAACTTACCTCGTACATCCCCTCTAAATTTTACCCCTCGCACCTTAAACCTATGCCCCCTAGTCATTGATTCTTCCACACTGGGAAAAAGCTTCTGACCATTCACTCTGTCCATGCCCCGCATAATTTTGTATCAGGTCGCCTCTCGACCTCCCTCGTTTCAGTGAGACAAACCAAGTTTATTCAACCTCTCTTCATAGCTTCCACAAGACGTAGAAGCCATTCACCCACTTGTTCCAGGACCTGTTTGAAATCAACAGTCAAAAGAGCGGGGTGGTGGGGAGGGGGGAGGGTGGAGTCCGCAGAGGGACCACAAGAACACCAAAGAAAAAGGAGAAAGAAGGGGGGATTGGGAGGAAATAATAGAATATACAGTGCAGAAGGAGGCCGTTCGTCCCATCGAGTCTGCACCGGCTCTTGGAAAGAGCACCCTACCCAAGGTCAACACCTCCACCCTATCCCCATAACCCATAAGGGCAATTTAGCATGGCCAATCCACCTAACCTGCACATCTTTGGACTGTGGGAGGAAACCGGAGCATCCGGAGGAAACCCACGCACACACGGGGGAGGATGTGCAGACTCCACACAGACAGTGACCCAGCCGGGAACCGAACCTGGGACCCTGGAGCTATGAAGCAATTGTGCTATCCACAATGCTACCGTGCTGCCCAGAAAGGGAGGGAGGAGGGGAGGGTGGGGACAGAAACTGCCGAGGCAGACAACGGTGGGGGCCGAGAACTAGGCCATGAAGAGAGGACCTGATCGCAAAGATCAACAGGCCCCAGGCCAGAACGGGACAAATACATACCAAACTAATGCTGTACGGGGCTGCTGGGGGTTGGGGGGGGGGGGGGGGGGGGGGGGGGGCAGGAGGAGAAGGTGGTGCCCCCCAATGGAAACGTGTAAATAAAACTGGCAAGTGAGTGCCGAGCCATTGGCCATACACAATTGGAATAGTGCAATGTTATTGGGTATGCTTCCGTTTTCTGATTGTACTGTCACACGTAACAAGTTCTCTCCCAATAAAAACATTTAAACAACAGAGTATTCAACTAAATCAATCTTAAATTATCCATCACGGAAGATTCAGACGAAGAATGACAGCGCCAACTGGATTTGAAGTATAATAATGATGATTATTGGGATATGAGTGCGATCGCATGTGCAGTTTCTTTCACCTTGACCTGAATTACCTTCAGTATTCAACATCAGGTTCAAGTCCAACATGTTCGTTTCAAACATCAGCTTTCGGAGCAATGCTCCTTCCTCAGGTGAAGGAGCAGTGTTCCGAAAGCTAGTGGTGAAACAAACCTGTTGGACTTTAACCTGGTGTTGTCAGACTTCTTACTGTGCCCGCCCCAGTCCAACGTCGGCATCTCCACATTCAGTATTCAAAGCAGCAAAGGAGTGGTTGCTGTCAAAAATAACATTATGCCTTTATGATTTTTACAATCAATTCGCACTGTTCCAAAGCATGTGTGCAAGCAGGAAATATTAAATTAAACATCAAGGCCAAAGGCCAGTCCATCACTGGCCTTTGCCAGTGATTGCCCAGTCCATCACACAAACCTGCCTCCCATCCAAGGACTCCATCTACACCTCCCGCTGCCTGGGGAAAGCGGGCAGCATAATGAAAGACCCCTCCCAGCCGGCTTACTCACTCTTCCAACTTCTTCCATCGGGCAGGAGATACAGAAGTCTCAGAATACGCACGAACAGACTCAAAACAGCTTCTTCCCCACTGTTACCAGACTCCTAAACAACCCTCTTATGGACTGACCTCATTAACACTACACCCTGTATGCTTCATCCGATGCCAATGCTTATGTAGTTACATTGTATATCTTGTGTTGCCCTATTATGTATTTTCTTGTATTTTCTTGAATTTTGTTTAATTCCCTTTTCTTCCCACGTACTGAATGATCTGTTGAGCTGCTTGCAAAAAAATACTTTTCACTGTACCTCGGTACACGTGACAATAAACAAATCCAAAGGTTGAATTGGGCTGGTTCAGCACACTGGGCTAAACAGCTGGCTTGTAATGCAGAACAAGGCAGCAGCACAGGTTCATTTCCCGTACCCGCCAACTCGAACAGGCGCCGGAATGTGGTGACTAGGGGCTTTTCCAGTAACTTAATTTGAAGCCTACTTGTGACAATAAGCAATTATTATTATATTATTAATTCCTCCATTACATTAGCCAAACTCGTGTTAAAACTCAAAACCAGTGCAATGTGTCTGTTTTTTGGTGGGGTGGGGGGTTTACCAACCAATCCTGACATCCCTTTGAAGTTTACTTGGTGGTTCAATGACGTTTCCCCCTCCTCATCCCTCTCTGTCGCACTCTGTTTTATCATAAGATACAGAATTTACCAGCTGGGGAGTAATGTTTTCAGGTGCCTCAGTGTGACTTGAAATCACCCCTTTTGCTGTTGGTCAGTAACTGGGCTCATTTAATAATAATTAGTTAAAGCTACCGTGACAGGGGTAGCATGTGGCGCAGTGGATCAGCACTGCTGCCTACGGCGCTGAGGACCTGCGTTTGAATCCCGGCCCTGAACAAAGAAAAGTACAGCACAGGAACAGGCCTTTCGGCCCTCCCAGCCTGTGCCGACCATGCTGCCCGTCTAAACTGAAATCTTCTACACTTCCGGGTTCCGTATCCCTCTATTTCCATCCTATTCATGTATTTGTCCAGATGCCCCTTAAACGCCACTATTGTCCTAGCCTCCACCACCTCCTCCGGCAGCGAGTTCCAGGCACCCACTACTCTCTGTGTAAAAAACTTGCCTCGTACATCTTCTCTAAACCTTGTCTCTCGCACCTTAAACCTATGCCCCCTGGTAATTGATCCCTCTACCCTGGGAAAAAGTCTCTGACTATCCACTCTGTCTACGTCCCTCATCATTTTGTAGACAATGCAGTCACTGTCCATGTGGAGTTTGCACATTCTCCCCATGTCTGCATGGGTTTCACCCCCACAACCCAACTCCAGGGTCCCAGGTTCGATTCCTGGCTGGGTCACTGTCTGTGTGGAGTCTGCACGTCCTCCCCCTGTGTGCGTGGGTTTCCTCCGGGTGCTCCGGTTTCCTCCCACAGTCCAAAGATGTGCGGGTTAGGTGGATTGGCCATGCTAAATTGCCCGTAGTGTCCTAATAAAAAGTAAGGTTAAGGGGGGGGGTTGTTGGGTTACGGGTATAGGGTGGATACGTGGGTTTGAGTAGGGTGATCATGGCTCGGCACAACATTGAGGGCCGAAGGGCCTGTTCTGTGCTGTACTGTTCTATGTTTAGCTCACAGGGCTAATCGCTGGCTTTTAAAGCAGACCAAGCAGGCCAGCAGCACGGTTCAATTCCCGTACCAGCCTCCCCGGACAGGCGCCGGAATGTGGCGACTAGGGGCTTTTCACAGTAACTTCATTGAAGCCTACTCGTGACAATAAGTGATTTTCATTTCATTTCATTTTCATGTGCAAGGTAGGTGGATTGGCCATGCTAAACTGCCCCTTAATTGGAAAAACAATAATTGGATCCTCTGAATTTATTTTTTAAAAAGCTACAGTGACAATTTACAAGAGATAGCCCTGTGTAAAGTGAAACAGCCTTTGTAAATGGAAGTTGTTCTTCTGTACTTAGATTTAAACATGAATTTATACAGTCCTTTTAAATTGGATTGGCTCCCAGTTCAAAGTTAGAGGTAGCTCAACCAAACATCCCACAGGCTGCAAACCAATGAAACTGTTATTAGTTCTGTCCTCCGTAAATCATACAGAAGTTACATTTATTTTGGTAGAGTATTGGGTACGCACTTCACATAAAATCTCTTTATATGCCATTTTAATGCAGTGGCTACCTCCTTTATTTATGTGAACACAGAAAACCACTATTTACACAGCATTTTATCATATAAAATACCATAAGGGACTTCATTGAGGAAGCAATACTGAGTGAAAGCGGGAGGATTAAGATAAATGAGAGAAGGACGATCCAAAGATGTGCAGGTTAGATGGCTTGGCCATGCTAAATTGCCCCTTAGCGTCCAAAAGGTTCGGCTGGGTTTAGGGGGTAGGGTGAAGCCGTGGGCCTAAAATAGGGTGCTCTTTTGAAGGGCTGGTGCAGACTCGATGGGCCGAATGGTCTTCTTTCCATGAAAAGGAAAGATTTAGAGGAAGCTTTCAAAGGTCGGAGAGAGGCGGCAGGAAGGAAAGGTTTAGGGAGTGAGCTCGAGAGAGAGAGAGCAGGTTCCAGATAACTGAAGGGAGGCCACAAATGGTGGAGAGGACAAGGGAGCTTGGGGAGCAAAGAACATCTCACCCTCATATAGGACTTGCCCTGGATTGAGAGCATCAAGCGCACTTGAAAAACAATGAAATACGTTTTGAAATGTCGTCACTGTCAAAATACAGGAAGCCAACTTGTGCACAGCAAGATTCCACAAACAGCAAGGGGACCATGAGACACTGGGCCAGATTTTCCTCCCCTTCCCAGCAATGGGATCTTCCTGCCCCACCGAAAGCGACCTCCCTTGTATGGCAGGCGGCCACTCAAAATGCTGTAGACATAAGCGGAAGCAGAAGATCTCACCATTGGAAAGCACGCTTTGGGGTGGGGGCGGAATATCATGGCCAATGTGTGTTTTTAGTGATGTTTATTGAGGGGTCAGCTTGGTTTTCAATTTATTCGTTCATGAAATATGGGTGTTGGTGATTAGATTGCTATTCATTGTCCATGCCCCATTGCCCTTAAGAAGGTAGCGAGTCAGCTGGCCTATTTATTCCCTGGCCCTGATAACCTAGGCAAAGCCCAATTGCATAACAATCCTTGATGTATCCTTCAACCCTCCCTTCATCCTGCATTAAAGAACATCTAACCCATTGAAACAACTTCTATATGCCTGACATACTGACATTGCAGACTGAGAAACCGTTACATTTGACAGCCATGCTGACAAATGTAAGAATGGCGATTAATTCAATGACAAACGTAGTAATTACCTTGCATTCCTTTCTCACCCAGAATGATCAGCCGATAATGTTGTTCAATATGGAATTGCCCACTGCACTAATCCTACAAAATGCCCTCCTAGTTGTGGTGATTTGCAATGTGCACAGCAATGTATATAGTTATCTATTGATGTATATAGTTATTGTTACGACCTCCAACCAGCAGGTGGCGATAGAGATCCACCATGTGATTCCAGAGATCCGGCAGTTGGTAGTAAGTCGTACTAGAGGTCAGTTGCATTAGAAGTAGCTTTCCACGTGTTCATTTTGCTGATAAACTATCTTGCTAGTCAGAGAACTAGGTGTTCTGTGTGCATCTGTACCACAGCCAAAGCACAGAACGTAACACTAGTAACCTTAGCAAAGCTGGTGAAAAGATGCTGTTGGGACCTTGACATCCTCGTGGCTACTGAGTCTGCGGAGGTCCAACTCGAAACAGGTCGAACTTGGCTGGTGCCCGGACAGTCTGGCCCACCTGTCCTGCTGGAACACCGACGGGTATTGGCGAAGGGATTGGCAAAGGAGCTGACATCCTGAAAGAAGGTAACAAATGTCACACCAACCGTACCACTGCCCTGCCCAGGGGGCTCCCACTAATCATTTCCACTGACCTACCACACAGCAGCCTGCCGAAGATGAAATGCCCTTATCTGCTTCACCCACCTTTCTGCCCAAACTGGACACCAGAACCTGCATGAACCAAACAGTGACAAATAACCTTGTCCTCACTTTATTATCTCCTGTATATTTTTTTAGAAGCACACATAAGTAGAGCATTCATCTCCCACACACCTAGAATCAGAGAATGACGCAGTATAGGAGGTGGCCTTTTACCCATCATTCCTATGATGGCTCGTTGAAAAAGCTGTCCAGACCCCGTGCTTCTTCCCCAAAACCCTGCAAACGTTCTCATTTCATGTATTTATCCAGTTCCCCTTTTGAAAGTAATTGTTAAATCTGGGGCAACAGACAGTGTAAAAATTATTCTCCTCTGCGCCCGCTCCAAAACCTTGACATTCATCTTCCTGTGTGGTGCACATAAAACCCATGCTGAAGCTCAAATGAGTCATAAATGGTTTACCAATACTTTGCTACTAATAAACTTTATTATTGTCACGGGGGTAGGCTTACATTGACACGGCAATGAGGTTACCGTGAAAATCCCCCAGTCGCCACATTCCGGCGTCTGTTCGGGTTCACAGAGGGAGAATTCAGAATGTCCAAATTACCTAACAGCACGTCTTTTGGGACGTGTGGGAGGAAACCGGATCACCCGGAGGAAACCCACACAGAAACGGGGAGAATGTGCGGACTCCCCGCAGACAGTGACCCAAGCCGGGAATCGAACCCGGGTCCCTAGCTCGGTAAAGCAACAGTCCTAACCACTGTGCTGCTGTGCCGCCCCATAACTTTCATGCTTTTTGACTGTGAGGGCGGGGTTCAAAGTACCTAAAACTAAGCCCATTGTCGGCGCGCTTGGTGGGGTGATTCCCGGCGGCTGCAGTGCCAGGACTCAGGGAGTTTCCCTCCGCCGAGGAGAGAGGTTTCCTGCTGGTGAGCTGATCTCAGTAGCAGGAAAGGCAGCTCGCAGATCCGGCCGCCATTTTGATCACCGGCACCGATCTCCACCCCTCCTTTTTCAGTCGGCTCCCCGCTTTCTGCCTCCCCCCTCACCCCCAACCTTGCCGAGGCCCCTGGGAACACCCCCCCCCACACCCCTTCACCTCCCCTCAAATTAGCAGGCAAAGCTGGGCCCGACCCCTGGCTGGGTGGCGGGGGGAGTGCCAGGGTACCACCCTGTCCTGCCCCTGACCACCCCAGAGTCTCCAATGGCCTCGGATACACCCCAAGGTGCGATTCTGCCTGGTCCACTCTTGTGTGGCCCAGTACTAAACAGTACCTTGACAAGCGTCCTAGACTCAGCCGTTGATTACTGGGCGCTGGGTGAATCTGGCATCTGGGTATTTAAATGAGCCATGGGGCTCATTTAAATATGCTAATCTGGACCTCACCCAGCGAGGGCAAGATCCAGACTACGCCGGGTGGAGCAAGTTGGGCAACTCTCGATCGGCCCGTGCATAACGCGATTTGGGGCCCTTACGCGATTCACCAGATGGGTGCAGTGGGGTCGCTGAATCACACCCTAAATTCTCGATTAACGAAACCAAAGATGTAATACTTTTCAAAAGTCTCCCCAACTTAATAATAATGACCTTTACTGTCACGAGTAGACTTACATTGCAATGACGTTACTGTGAAAAGCCTACCACCTGAAAATATTTGTGTATGTAAGCTGTCCGATAACTTTGTCCCTGCACTCCCTCCATCTTATACGTGACCTGCATTGTTCGTTTCTGGTTCCTACAATCTTCAGTGAAAGTCAAATTTTCATCACCTAATGCACCAGAGATAAAACTGACTTTCAATAAAATGGATGTTAGTGGATTGTCCACCTGCGATACACACGGCACGAATTGCCTTTACAATAAAACTTCTGTCCTAATCCTTTAAAGCTTGCTACCACCCCAGACTTAGTACCTGGAATTTGGGCATCACTGGCTGAGCGATCATTTATTGCCCATCCCTAATTGTCCTTGAGAATGTGGTGGTGCGTCGCCTCCTTGAACTGCTGCAGTCCCTGAGATGTAGGTGGACGTTAGTGCTGTTCGGGAATGGGTTCCAGGACCTTGTCCCAGTGACAGTGAAGTTCCAAGTCAGGAAGGTGAGTGACTGGAGGGGAACGTGCAGGTGGGTGGTGTTTCCTGAATCTGCTGCCCTTTTCCTGCGAGACAGTAGAGGCCAGGTGTGTCGAAGGAGCATTGGTGAGTTGCTGCAGTGCATCTTGTATATAGTACGTGTGAGATGCAACTGTGTGTCAGTGATAGAGGGAGTCAATGTACAAGGTGGTGCATGGGGTACCAGTCAAGTGGGTTACTTTGCCCTGATGGTGTTGAGCCCCTTGTTGGAGCAACACTCATCCGGGCAAGTGGGGAGCATTCCATCACTCTCCTGACTTCTTCTTTGTAGATGGTAAGAGGTTTTAGGGAGTCAGGAGGTGAGTTGCTCACCGCAGAATTTCCAGCCTCAGACCTGCTCTTGTAGCCACAGTATTTGTATGGCTAGTCTGGTCAATGGTCACCCTCAGAATGTTGATAGTGGGGGTTCAGTGATGGTAAAGACATTGAAAACCAAGGGGAGATGTTTAGATTCTCTCCTACTGGAGAGGGTCATTCCTGGCAATGGTGCAAATGCTACTTGCCACATATCAGCCCAAGCCTGAATGTTGTCCATGTCTTGCTGCATATGGACACAGACTGTTTCAGTAATCCAAAACTAAAACACACAGGTGCTGGAAACCTGAAATAAAAACAGTGGGTGCGATTCAAGAGGAACATTTCAAAGTGTCATTTTGGGCACATTTGCGATTGGTGTAATGTCGAGTTGGAGATCACTATTCAACCACAATGAGCCGTTTTTGGGGGGGCCTTGGCTGGGTTTCCCCCCTATCGTGGCCACACTTTGAAATTTGTCCGGCACTGGGGATCTGAACCCACCAGCAAGACCGGCTGCTCAGAGATTGGGGCGCCATTTTGGAAAGGCCACCCTGATCTCCAACACACCCAACTTCACCCTCCCTCCAACATTTTTGTGACCGCTTCAAACCCCCCACCCACCCCCCTTTTATGGGCATACCCTCATCAGGGTGACCAGTTGGCAGTCGGGGAGGCGGTGGCTTACTGGTAATGTCACTGGGGTCCCGGGTTCGAATCCGACTCTGGCAGATGGTGAAATTTGAATTCACTAAAAATCTGGACTTAAAAGTCTAATGATGGCCATGGAATCATTGTCGATTGTCGTAAAAACCCACCTGGTTCATTTAATGTCCTTCAGGGAAGGAAATCTGCCATCCTTACCCGGTCTGGCCTACCTGTGACTCCAGACCCACACAGCGATGTGGTTGACTCTTAACTGCCCCCTCCCCCCACTGAAATGGCCGTAAGGGCACTCACTTGACATGCAATTAGGGATGGGCAACAAATACTGGCCCAGCCGGCGACGCCCACATCCCAAGAACAAAACAAAAGACCCTGACCATTGGCAGTGCCAATATGGCACCTGGGCACCTTTGCGCTGCCATCTTGGCACCTCGGCAGAGCCAACCTGTCACCCTAGCAGTGTCCGGATGCCGGGGGAGCGCCAGGGTACTACCCCGTCTTGTACCTGTCCAACCGGGGGGGGGCTGTAATGGTCTCCGAGACTCCCCGAGTTGCCATCACGCCTGGTCCACGCTCAAGGAAGCCAGTACTAATCGGTGCCTGATTGATGCCTCATAGGTGCGGTGTGTGACCCAGATTGTGCCAGCTGTAGTGAGTTTGGTAACTCCCGATCAGCCCGGCGCGAATCCCGATTTGCGGCTCTCCCGGGATTCGCCTGTCGTGCCCGACTCCGTGTCTCGGTGGCTGAATCGCGCCCAGCGTTCTCAAAGCAGGTTGGCAGCATCTGTGGAGAGAGAAACACAGTTAATGTTTCAGGTAGGTGACCTTTTGCCACAATCCTTTTTCCAATGTAACAACCCTCTGTGGAATTTCATGTTCTGGTCACGTCAATAATTATCGTGAATTGCTTACTTTATACATTCCCGTGTGCTATGCAGTTCCTATTTTCAATTGATCTAGTTTCGTTAGCGTGGCTCATGTTATGATTAATCTCAGTGACCTGTTGTTTTCCAGCAATGGGCGCAGAGTTGCTGTATGTGAGCATGGATTTCTTAAAAGGAAAAATCCCGAGTGGCCACTGGCAGTATTGTAAACAAAAAATATACCTTAAGACTGGAAGGAAGCAATTACATCTGCTCCTGTGAGCGTATTGAGTGTTCAGACCCCCATAACCCAGCAACTTGCAAACACAAAGGCCAATCTTATTGCTACAGGGTGAGAAATAACACTGGAGGTTAACAATAAGTACAAATACATGTCTTCTCTCTTATGCAAACAAACACATTCAATCTAGAAATGTCTGGCAGCAAAAAGGACTAGGCCCTCTTAACTAGTTCTCGCAGGACCATACAGAGCTGAGCCCCCAGTGAACTATAAGAGCAAACGGCACCATGCACATATCAGATAGTGGAACTAAGGGTTGCCGACCCTTCAAGATTACTCTGGACCATAAGACCATAAGACACAGGAGCAGAATTAGGCCACTCGGCCCATCGAGTCTGCTCCACCATTCAATCATGTTTGATATTTTTCTCATCCCGTTCTCCTGCCTTCCCCGCATAACCCCCGATCCCCTTATTGATCAAAAGCCTATCTATCTCTGTCTTAAAGACACTCAGCGATTTGGCCTCCACGGCCTTCTGCGGCAAAGAGTTCCACAGATTCACCACCCTCTGGCTGAAGAAATTCCTCCTCATCTCTGTTTTAAAGGATCGTCCCTTTAGTCTGAGATTGTGTCCTCTGGTTCTAGTTTTTCCTGCAAATCCTCTCCACGTCCACTCTATCCAGAAGTCTCCAGGAATTGAAGATTACTTGGATTGGATTTGTTTATTGTCACGTGTACCAGGGTACAGTGAAAAGTATTTTTCTGCAAGCAGCTCAACAGATCATTTAGTACATGGGAAGAAAAGGGAATTAAACAAAATTCAAGAAAATATAAGAAAACGCATAATAGGGAAACACAAGATATACAATGTAACTACATAAGCATTGGCATCGGATGAAGAATACAGGGTGTAGTGTTAAGGTCAGTCAATAAGAGGGTCATTTAGGTGTCTGGTGACAGCGGGGAAGAAGCTGTTTTTGAGTCTGTTCGTGCGTGTTCTCAGACTTCTGAATCTCCTGCCCGATGGAAGAAGTTGAAAGAGTGAGTAAGCCGGGTGGGAGGGATCCTTGATTATGCTGCCTGCTTTCCCCCGGCAGCGGGAGGTGTAGATGGAGTCCATGGATGGGAGGCAGGATTGTGTGATGGACTGGGCGGTATTCATGACTCTCTGAAGTTCCTTGCGGTCCTGGGCCGAGCAGTTGCCATACCAGGCTGTGATGCAGCCAGATAGGCTGCTTTCTACGGTGCATCTGTAAAAGTTGGTAAGGGTTAATGTGGACATGCCGAATTTCCTTAGTTTCATGAGGAAGTATAGGCACTGTTGTGCTTTCTTGGTGATAGCGTCGACGTGAGTGGACCAGGACAGATTTTTGGTGATGTTAACCCCTAGGAATTTGAAGCTGTTAACCATCTCCACCTCGGCTCCGTTGATGCTGACAGGGGTGTGTACAGTACTTTGCTTCCTGAGGTCAATGACCAGCTCTTTAGTTTGGCTGGCGTTGAGGGAGAGATTGTTGTCATTACATCACTCCACCAGGTTCTCTATTTCCCTCCTGTATTCTGACTCGTCGTTATTCAAGATCTTGCCCACCATGGTCGTATCGTCAGCAAACTTGTAGATGGAGTTGAGACCACGTTTTGCCACGCAGTAGTATGTGTACAGGGAGTAGAGTAGGGGGCTAAGTATGCAGCCTTGCGGGGAACTGGTATTGAGGACTATTGTGGAGGGGGTTTTGTTGTTCATTCTTACTGACTGTGGTCTGTTGGTCAGAAAATTGAGGATCCAGTTGCAGAGTGGGGAGCCAAGTCCTAGGTTTTGGAGCTTTGATTTGAGCTTTTCTGGACGCTGCTACGAGCAGACCCGAGGGCACTATCAAAAAGTTCCATTTTTCTTTTTTGAGCACATTAAGAAGTCCAACTGGTTTGTTTCAAACACTAGCTTTCGGAGAACTGCTCCTTCCTCAGGTGAATGAAGAGGTATGTTCCAGAAACATTTATATCTCGACAAAGTCAAAGATGCAAGACAATGCTTTGAATGCGAGCATTTGCAGGTCATTAAGTCTTTACAGATCCAGAGATAGGGATTATCCCAGGTTAAAGAGGTGTGAATTATCCCAAGCCAGGACAGATGGTAGGATTTCACAACCCCAGGCCAGATGGTGGGGGCTGAATGTAACGCGACGTGAATCCAAAGTCCCGGTTGAGGCCGTACTCATGTGTACCGAACTTGGCTAGAAGTTTCTGAATTGCGGAGCAGATCCATGGGGCGAGATTCTCTGGTCGCCGACACCGAAATCGCGTTCGCCGATCGGAAAATCAAAGTTCGCGCTGAAATCGTGGGCGCCGCCGCTTTTGCAATGCTCCGCCCCCTCCAAAGCCCGCCACATTCGGGGGAAGACCGATCCGCGGGCAGGGAGACTTTGGTAGCGGCTGAAGGCACTGTTGGGGGGTAGTCCGGGGGTCGCGAGCCGGCCAAAGGCGGGGGGAGGGAACTATTTGGAAGCCGGGTCTGGGTGCGTCCGGTGCCATGTTGCTTCACACTGCCGGCAAGCAAGCCCCCAGACAAAAGGAGGATCAATGGCATTTTGTGCCAAATGTTCGGGTGTAAAATGCCACCGTTGTTGCCACGCTGGCGTCAGGACAGAGCCTGAAAATTGGAGAATCCAGCCCATGAGCCGAATCTCCTAATTCTGCTCCTATGTCTTATGGTCGTATAAAAGGACTCTATTCGTCCAACCAGCTGGAACGGCTGGTGGTTTATATGTTAACATTTTAAATGGTAACCTTTCTCCTCT
Organism: Scyliorhinus canicula; assembly: GCF_902713615.1. Classification (NCBI taxonomy): domain Eukaryota; kingdom Metazoa; phylum Chordata; class Chondrichthyes; order Carcharhiniformes; family Scyliorhinidae; genus Scyliorhinus; species Scyliorhinus canicula. The sequence continues at coordinate 15,966,443 of NC_052146.1, forward strand.
GTGCTGGAATGATTGGTTTAGTTCCTCTGGAAGGCTCAAAGGAATACTGCTCCCGACTTAAAATGAAGCAATAACTTCTGTTTGTCAGGAGAGTCTGAAGCAGTAATGACTTCTCTGTTGATCCCGAGGCCATAACCGAGTCAATTAATCGCGGCATGGGAGCCTTTTCATTGCTCAAGACACTCTGAGCCAGTTGAAATGAGACTACGCTTAAAGTACTGTGCGCAGTTCCGGTCTCATGGATATAGAGGCTGTAGATAAAGTGTGAAAAGAATTTACAAGGATGACACCAGAACCAGGATGTTATACCGATCAGGAAATATTGAACACGCAGGGGTTCCTTTATCTAGAAAATCAAAGGCTGAGAGGTAACCTATAGAGGTCATTAAGGGCAGCACGGTAGCATTGTGGATAGCACAATCGCTTCACAGCTCCAGGGTCCCAGGTTCGATTCCAGCTTGAGTCACTGTGCGGAGTCTGCACATCCTCCCCGCGTGTGCGTGGGTTTCCTCCGGGTGCTCCGGTTTCTCCCACAGTCCAAAGATGTGCAGGTTACGTGGATTGGCCATGATAAATTGCCCTTAGTGTCCAAAATTGCCCATAGTGTTAGGTGGGGTTACTGGGTAATGGGGATAGGGTGGAGGTGTTAACCTTGGGGAGGGGGTAGGGTACTCTTTCCAAGAGCCGGTGCAGACGCAATGGGCTGAATGGCCTCCTTCTGCACTGTACATTCTATGTAAGATCGTGAAGGGATTTGATAGGGTGGACACTTTGTGGCATAATTTTCTTATTTCACTGCTCTGCTCCCTATCTTCTTCCTCAATGCCAAATATTTAATCGGTTTTCAATGATCGTTACAAAACAACCTCAGCCCCCTGCCGAAAAAAAGCAGTAAAATTACCCGTCCAATTTTCTTCTGCTTATCTGCGGTTTTGTAACATTTTATTCATTCCGTTCGCCTTTCTTCAGACCTTAGCCTGGACTGCAAAGATCAGCGAGCAGTGTTATTCAGATATGATTAATGTGCCGATGTTGGACGAGTAATCCAGGGACCTGGAAAAACGATCCAGAGACAGTATGAGTTCAAATCCCACCATAGCAACTGGGAAATTAAACACAAGTGGATTGAAAGGCTAGTCGGCTGACTGTTGTAGTATGGGTTCTTTAGATATCTCAATGAGGGCATCTTGAGACTTGTATGTTTAACCATAAACCCTTCATTGTTATCTTTAACAATTTACAGACCCCAGGTGCTGCTACTGGGGAGGTGGTGGTGTCGTGGTATTATCACTGGATTAGTAAACGAGAGACCCAGAGTAATGCTTCTGGGGACCCAAGTTCAAATCCCGCCACTGCAGATGGTGAAATCTGAACTCAATAAAAATCTGGAATTAAAAGTCTGATGATGACCATGAAACCATTGTCATAAAAACCCACCTGGTTCACTAATGTCCTTTAGAGAAGGAAATCTGCTGGCCTTACCCTCTCGTGGTTTGCGGCACGGAGACTTACGGCGTTATCAAAAGTTCAACTTTTCCCCACTCACCTGACACCCGCCAGTTTGCGGATCTCGCTACGCAGGTCCGCAACCACTTTGATCCAAAACGCCGCTTATCGTTCGTCCTTTTCATTTCCACGCGGCTTCGCACCACCTGGGCGAAGCTGTAATGGAAGTTCTGGCCTTTGGCGAAAACTCGCTGAGTTCTGTGAGCTCGGCCCGACGTTATTTGAGGCGCTCAGAGACTGTTTGGTTTGCAGGATCAGAGAAGGGGTGATCCAAGAACGTTTGATGGGTCAAACTAATCTGTCTCTGAAGAATGTGACCGAGATAGCTTTGTCCCGGGAGCTCCAAGGAATGGCCATCCTGAACCTCGGCCACCCAACAGGCCCCTCTCCTGTGCTGCAGTTCTGGACTTCTGCCACTGGAGGTGCATTCTGGGTGACCAGGACTGACGGCAACATTTTTCTGCTGAGGGACATCATGCTTCCCGCTCGCCAGAGACCTTGACGCATTTGAACGTGCTGGTATCAGAGGGAATCAACGGGACTTGATACTGGAACCGTGGGTCTCACATACAATCAAATACGCTCAGAGATGTGTGTCTTCGCACGAGATACCGACGTTGCTATGCTGGGAGCTACGGCGGGCACCTCAGAATCCCCATGGAATACGGAGTCCAGTTGGCGAATTAACCACTAGTAGGGGTAAAAGATTTCGGCCCAAATTTGCTGGGGTATGATTGGCTGAAACGTTTCCACATGGGCTGGCAACAAGTATGCCAGATGGACCCGAACGAGCCGGACACGGTATTGGCATGTTTCCCGGGGATATTCCAGAATGTCCTCAGTACCATCCGGGGGGGGGGGGGGGGGGGCATCCGCCAAGGTATCAGTAGACCCAGTGGCGCCCTCACACCTTCTGACTCACTTCCACCCATCGAAACCTTTATTGCCCACATGTGACACCTCACCTTGCGGAATCGGGGGTTGTTCAAAGAGGATAAAGCAATGCCCGCATTCAGCGTCGGGCTCTCATCTTGGCGACATGCGAGTATGTTTTGGAACATTGCCCAGGGACAATGGTGGGGCTGCTCCCCTTTTCCTAGAGCTGGTGGCACATAAATGCCCCCGGCCCGGGTGTGGGCCGGGTGCGGGAGACGCTCCGGGGAGTAGGAGGTGTAAATAGCAAAGAGAACAAAGCGAAACTTTGCGACGGTCATCGCTTCCGAGCGGTCGCTAGCCTGAGACTTTACAATGACCATCTGCTCGTTTATCTCATTCTTTCCCTTCTGCACTCGCCTGCTGCATTTCCCAACGGTGGCTGCGCTTCAGCAGCACGTAGCTGTGAAGCACTTTCAGTGATTGCCAAGAGGGGGTTGCACAAGGAAAAGTCTTTCTTTAAAGCGTTTAGCGGCTGTATATATTGCGTGTTACTGCTGTCCAGGAATAATAGTGCAGATCAGCATTAAAATGGTGATTATGCGTCTGCCTATAACGATTTCACTGTAAATTGTCTCCATGATGTAAGGTAATGAGGAAAATGAAGAACTGCATGCAGACAATTAATCCTTATAAACCACGTCGAATAATTCAAAAGTTCTCCACTCCATTATGCACATAAAATGTTTTGTGAAGAAATCTCTGACCATTACAGCTGCAATGTTGCTGTTGAGTCATTAATTCCTATTTAGCATGAGGCAGAAACATCAAGATGAATATTTAAGGTCATTTTCCTCGTTGTCTTGGCGACACTTTTACATGGAATTTGCTGCTGAGGCTAACGCCGTAAAACCGGAAACATATTTGTTCACATCCTTCATAAGGCCAGAGGGAGTCCACACCGAGTAAAATAAAGAAACAATGATTTCATTTACAGCACAATACATGCACTGCTGGGTTATAGTTCAGAAGGTATAAGATGTAGGAGCAGAATTAGGCCGTTTGGCCCATCGAGTCTGCTCCTACTGGGTTTCTTTCTGGTCGGTGCTTCACTGCCCGACTGTGTGTACAGAGGTTAATAGAGATACCCTCGCGGGGGAGCCTGTACTCTGCTTGTACAGAGTAGGTGATCATTCCCACCCCATGGGCTTCTTGCTGGCCATTACAATATCTGCATTGACATTCGTTCAAACGCGATTGGGAGTTATTAGGAGCCTCTAGTGCCAGCGTTGCTGGAAGGTGTGTTGGGTGTGGTGATATGCCTGTGCGCAGTTCTGCATATAGTTGGTAATGTGACCTCCAACCAGCTGGTGGCGATAAAGATCCATCACGTGACGCAACACACCCAGCAGTTGGTAGTAAGCCGTACAAGTGGATGGTCGTACTTAGTGTAGCTCCAGGAGAATTCACTGAATCCATTAAGTCTGTACTGTAGTTCCTCAGTTACCTTTTCCACGTGTTTATTAATAAATCATCTTTCTGGTTAAACAACTATATGTTCTGTATACATCATTACAACGGTTGCAACACAGAACACTGGGTGGATGGAGATTTGGTGCCAGTGAGGAATCGGGCCACTGAGTTATGGATGATTGAATGCGGGACTCCAGCCAGAGGTGCGTTGGAGCAGTTAAACTGACAGGGAACAAAGACGCGAAGGACGGTTTCAGCAGTGAATGAGCTGAGGCCGACGGGGGATTGAGGCGATGTAAAGGAAGCGGAAACAGGCGGACTAAGTGATGGAAACACAGGAAATGCTGAAGCTTAATTCGGCCGAGCAATCCCCTGTGGCTGTTTTAAATATGGGACATTAAGTGTGTTCATAGGCAAGATTCAGGTATTCCATCCTCTGCTATAAAAACAGTCTTAAAGCTGCTCTAATTAAAGAGTGGTGGTAATGAGGTGATGTTAAAACACCAGTCAGTTCACAGATCTGACACACTCTTTTGCAACTCTCATTACTTTCTTTGCTGCTCATGTGAAACAGGCCATTAATACTGAAACACCAAGTTTCTTGTATGGTCCTGAAACTATCTATTGTTTCTTTGAGAGGTCACAGTCGTTTTGCAAGTCAAATACCGTCTTTTGTCTCTGGTACATTGGCATTCATTTCACCTACAAAATTAGCCAATAAAAGGGCAAAGACTGCTGAAATGAGGGTTAATTATAGAAGCCTTGAAACCAAATTGAAATTTCACGCTACTCAGTCACAGGAAATGCCGGCGTCGAGGGTTGTTTATCTCTCCTCCCGATATTTTTCTTCGCTCACATCCTGAGAGCAGTCTTCAGTTGCAAACCTCTGAGAAGTCATCTCCGAACCCCTGCTGCCTTCAATGGATGGGCGGCACGGTAGCATAGTGCTTAGCACTGTTGCTTCACAGCTCCAGGGTCCCGGATTTGATTCCGGCTTGGGTCATTGTCTGTGTGGAGTCTGCACGTTCTCCCCGTGTCTGCGTGGGTTTCCTCCGGGTGCTCCGGTTTCCTCCCACAAGAGCCGAAAGACTTGCTGTTGGGTGAATTGGACATTCTGAATTCTCCCTCTGTGTACCCGAACAGGAGTGTGGCGACTAGGGGCTTTTCACACTAACTTCATTGCAGTGTTAATGTAAGCCTACTTGTGACAATAATAGAGATTATTATTATATGCCAGCACTCTATCTGACCATGGGACCCACATTTAACTTGCCCTCACCCAAACACCCACACAATTATCATAGATCATAGGTCTGAGCCGGGATTCTCCCTTTCTGGGACAAAGTCCCCACGCCAGCGGGAAAACCGGTGCCAATGACTCCGACGTCAACGGGCCCCCAGGTGAGGAATTCTCACCTGTCTCGGGGACTAGGTGGACGAAGGAGGGGTTAGCGCTGCTTCAGCCAGCGCCGAAGGGATGGTGCGAGTTCGCGCATGCGCCAAAGGGCTGGCGTGATCTCGCACATGCACGGAACCACCGGCATGGTTCTGTGCATGCGCAGACCAGCCGGCATATTTTGCGGGGGGTTGTCTTTGCGCTGGCCATGGCGGAGCTCTACAGGGGCCGGCGTGGAAGGAAGAAGTGCCCCCATGGAACAGGCCCGCCCTCAGATCGTTGGGCCCTGATCTCGGACTAGGCCACCGTGCCCCCCCACCCCCGGGGTCAGATCGCCCGCGTCCCCCGAGGACCGCCCCCGTCGACTTACCTGCTTACCTGCCAGGTCCCACAATGTGGGACCATGCGTAACCCACGCCGGCAGGACTGGCCAAAAACGGACGGCCGCTCGGCCCATCGCGGCCCGGAGAATTGCCGGGGGGACCGCTGCCAACGGCCCCCGACCGGCTTGGCGGGAATCCCGCCCCTGCCTGAAAAAAGGCGACGGAGTATACGGCAGCCGGCTTCGGGGCGGCGGAGCATGATTTGCACTGCCCCCTGGGGATTCTCTGAACCGGCGGGGGGGTCGGAGAATCCTGCCCCATAAATTTACAGTGTAGGAGGCCATTCGGCCCATCCAGTCTGCACTGGCTCTTGGAAAGAGCACCATACTTAAGCCAACGCCTCCTCCCTATCCCTGTAACCCAGTAACCCCACCCAACCTTTTTGGACACTGAGGGTAATTTAGCATGGCCAATCCACCGAACCTGCACATCTTTGGACTGTGGGAGGAAACCGAAGCACCCGGAGGAAACCCACGCAGACACGGGGAGAACAAGCTCACTCCGCATGGACAGTGACCCAAGCCAGGAATCGAACCTGGAGCTGTGAAGCAAATGTGCTAACCACTGTGCTACCGTTCTGCCCATTTACTCCTGATCAGATGGACTATTTTGATTAAGTGGTCAAAAAGGAAGCATTTTCAGGGCTCTGTGCAGAAAAAGCTGAAGTGGGACAAACTGGTTAATTCTTTCAAAGAGACAGAAGAGGCATGATGGGCTGAATCGCCTCCTTCATGTGCTATAAGATTCCATCCCTTCTGGACAAGGCAGAAAGTTCTGGCTTGCTGCACAACATTCAAGCTTTAGTGTATGCAACAACAATTTGCATTAGGCCGCATCTGGGATCTGTGCGCGGTTCTGACCTGTGTATTTGAGGAAGCGTGTACTTGCGTTGGAGGAGGTACAGTGAAGGTTCACTGCTTTGGCCCCTGGAATGACCAGGTTGCCCAATGATGAGAGACTGAGTAAGTTGACTCTCCGTCTTGAGTTCAAAGAAGGAGAGACAATCCCATTCAAATATACGAGAGTGTGAAGGGGGTGTGGTGAATGTAACTTAGTAATTCACACTGTATTTACCAATACCGTTGTAAGCGCAGTAGCGTTATCCGACCACTAGGGGGAGTAGCTCTGGGAATGCTCAGGAGTTTGTACAGGGCTCCACCCTTGGCTCCGCCCACGACTCCTCCCCCTGGACTACTGTATAAATACCCTTGTCCAGAGCCAGCCTGCAGTTCATCGAGAGTTCAACGGGTAACAGGCTGGCTCTGAAGTAAGTAGATTAAAACCACTGTTCATATCTAAAGCACGTGTCTCGTGAATTGATGGTTCCATCAGGGAGTGGACGGAGAGATTGTTTCTGCTGCTCGGGGAAACACAGGGACGCAGACTCAGGATGGGGGGAGGGGTGGGGAGTGATGATATAGAACCGAGATGAGGAGAAATTAATTTGGTGAAAGGTCTGTGAATCTTTGGAATTCCCGACCTCAGTGGGTTGTGAATGACCCATCGTTGAGTACGTTTAAGGCTGTGTTAGATTTTTCTTCTCAGAAATTCAAAAGGCACGGTGGGGGAGGGTGGGGAAGGGGGGGGGGCAAGCGGATTTGAAGCCTAAGATCAACCAAGATCATATTGAATGGCGGGGTTGGCTTGATGAGCCATATGGTTTTCTCCTGTTCCTATTTGTGTCTGTGCGGCACCGCATGCATGTCATGGCACTCTCCTGTGTGTGCCATGCGTGTACTGAAAGCGAGCAGAGCGAGCAGGTCGCAAGCTCACTCCGTCTCTAACATGGCTGCGTTATCCGATTTGCCATTTTGAACCTCACAGGTTCCGTGAACTCACTTGTGTCGGAATACAGTGGCCCTGCAACTTGATCAAACTCAAACACGGGCCAGATTCTAGAAAGCACCGTGTTTCACAACGCCAGAAGGACTTTTGTCAAGGCAAATAAAATGCTGAATGCTGCAAGGTGTTTTTGGCTGATAAGGAAGATGCCGGGCAGGAATGAGCCATTGGACCGTGACGGACATACTGATAAGGGAGAATGGAACCAACCGGTGATGGAATGCCGAAGTTGGTATGCACGAGAAGTAAGGCTGGTTGGACTGGATAGCCATTATGAGCAGTTTTTTAACAGGCCTGATGGACAGCTCTAACCTTACAAAACAGCTAACAAAGAGACATAGATACATCGGAATTAGGAATGTAAGTCAGCAATTCAGCCCTTTGAGCCTGCTCCGCCAGTCAATCAGATCATGGCTGATCTCTTCCTGGTCGCAAAACCACCTCGCTACCTGTTTCCCACATCCCTTTAGCCTGTTTTTTTAATCCTTCTTGGAACCTTTTAATGATCCAGACTCCACTCATTACGGGGCAGCAAGCTCCCCAAATTCACCGCCCTCTGCGAGAAGTAGTTCCTCCTCATCTCAGCTTTGATTCTACCGCCTCTCAAACTATGGGCCCGATTCTCCGCTGCCCACGACGGGTCGGAGAATAGCGGGAGGGCCTTCCCGACAGTTTTCCCGACCTCCCGCTATTCTCCCTACCCCCCCACACGGCCGCCCCACGACACGAATCGCTGCTCGCCATTTTTTACGGCGAACAGCGATTCTCCCCTGGCTGATGGGCCGAGTTCCCAGGCCTTTACGGCCATTTTCACGAATGCAAACACACCTGCTCTCACTGTTCGTGAAAACGGCCGCAAAGTGCCGTCCCAGACAACCATGGCACCGATTGGCACGGCCGCACCACGGCCATGCCAAGGGTGGCATGGGCCCGCGATCGGTGCCCAACGATCGCGGGCAGCGGGTCCGATATCCGCGCACTCTTTGTTCCTCCGCCGCCCCGCAGGATCAGTCCGCGGGGCGGCTGAGGTGCATGGCAGCCCGCGCATGCGCGGGTTTGACGCATATGTGTGATGACGTCATCCGCGCATGCGCGGCTTAAGTCATTGTGCGCGTCAGCCGCCGTGACGCTTGGCGCGCGGGCTTAGCGACTGTCGCTAAGCCCGCGATGCCGTGCTTCAAGGGGCCGCGCTGCTAGCCCCGCCCAGGGGGGAGAATCGGTCCCGGGAGGGGCCGCGGAGGCTGCCGTGAAACACGGCCAGTTTCACGGCAGCCTTTACGACTCTCCGCATTTGCGGAGAATCGCGCCCTATATCTGTGACCTCTCCTTCTAGATTGCCCCACAAGAGGGAACATTTGGTCTACATTTACTTTATCGATCCCCCTTAGTATTTTATACATCTCTAACAGAACTCCTCTCATCCTTCTGAACTCCAGCAAGTATCAGCCCAAACTGTTTAATCTCTCCTCATACGTCGACCCTTTCATCCCCGAAATCGATCTGGGGAATCGCCTCTGAACTGCCATTAATGTCACCGTATCCTTCCTCAAATAAAGAGACCAACACTGGAAACAATACTCCGTTGTGGTCTCACCAACACCCTACGCAATTGCAACAACACTTCTCTACATTAATAGAGGAACACAAGCAATGAAGCACCTGAAAGTGAGTTTGTAGGCCAGAGATGCGATGTTTCGAGGGAGTTGTAATAATAATAATCTTTATTGTCACAGCCTCCACGAACAGGCGCCGGAATGTGGCGACTAGGGACTTTTCACAGTAACTTCATTGAAGTCTACTCGTGACAATAAGCGATTTTCATTTTCATTTCAAGTAGGCTTACATTAACACTGCAATGAAGTTACTGTGAAAATCCCCTAGTCGCCACATTCCGGGGCCTGGTCAGGGACTCAGAGGGAGAATTCAGAATGTCCAATTCACCCAACAGCAAGTCTTTCGGGACTTGTGGGAGGAAACCGGAGCACCCGGAGGAAACCCACGCAGACACGGGGAGAACATGCAGACTCCGCACAGACAAAATTCAACCTTGAGGTGGGGTATGGGGGGGCTCTGAGGACCCCCTATTAGGCGACAAAGCCCCTCCTCCTTGCTGTATTCTAGTAAACATCTCCGCCGAGGCCCTGGATGGCAGCACCCAACTAAATGCACCCATTACGGGACTTTGGTTAGACCGTGCCCTTTGTCACTTCCTGATTGGCATGTGGATCAATGGGCCTTCTCTCAAGATGCAGCACATGTCTCTTGTTGGGTCTCCAGATGGCAGGCGAAACCCCCGACGCCCCAACAAAACCCTTCTGTCAAATCTTATAACGACGGCATTAACCTCTAATCTGACACCACTCCCCTAGTTCCTGCCTGAAATAAACTTCTAATCAATTCTGTGCTTTACTGGAGAGGTTATGCAAGGACTGGAATTCCTGTGGCTTTCAACACTAAAATGGTCACTAAATTGGCCCTTGCTGTAATGATTGGGGGTTAGCCGAGGGAAGCCCACTTATGCTCACAGACATTAAAAGGAAACCCTGAAGGCTGGCATGGTGACATCTAAGCAGAGATTCCTCAGCAGAGTGAACATTTTGGGTGCCACTTTTCATTAGAACTGGCTGGGTGACGCTGAGGAAACCCATTTTATAAAACTGACATAAGCCCCTATACCTAACCAGTTTGAGATAATCATGGTGTCAGGTACAGTCCATTACACCCTTTCTCCCCGCAGCCTTTCGCATCTCTTTCAAGCACGTTAACATTTATGAGTAATTTATCAAGGCCATTTAACTGCCTTTTTGTGTGAAAGGACTAGATTTGAACTCTTAAATTCATATTGTCCTTCCATCCTCCTCTCTGTTTTTTAATCCTGCTAAGATATGCTTCTGTCAGAGGAACCTAGACCATGTGCACCAGCACAGGCCCAGCAAAACCATCACCATGGAGTGTAATGCACAATGGAACAGATCTTTCAATCTTAAAGAAAGTTGTCACTATAACAGCAGGGGGATCTAGCTATGCTGAGCAATGATGTTTTTTTTTTACCAGTACGGCTGATGCCTGGGGAGACTTGCAGCTCAGGCATCAAACCGACTTTAATAGGTCATAAACCTGAGAACCCACGATGGGGGATTAAGTGTGAAGCAAGTTTGTGCGTTTCTCGAAGCCTTTTCCCCCCCATTTAACCACACCCTTACTCTCAAAGTTGTTGATTCTCTTACTCGGAAACCGAGGCCCCAAGTTGTCATTGTCGAAGGAATTGACCATGAATACCTTCTGTTCTGCTGTTTGCATGAGATAGCTACGATCAAGTGACCATCTTATTATCTGCGCTGGATGTAACCACAGAATCATAGAATCACTACTGTGCAGAAGGAGGCTGTGGTGAATGTAACACGATAATTCACACCACGGGCGGGATTCTCCGTTGCCCGTCGTAACGCGGGTTTCCGGCGAGAAAAATCGGTGTTAATCACTCCGGCGTCGGGGCCTTCTTTTAGGCCGCTATTCTCCGTTCCCGGAGGGGCCAGCAGCTGACTGACGCGATACGCGTCAGTTTCACCAGCTGCGGAAGTGGTGAGACCCGGCGTTTTTTGGAGGATAAGGAGGAGAGAGACAGACCCGGCATTGGGGGGGGGGGGGGGGGGGGGGGGGGGTTCCGGCATTTGGGGGGGGGGAGTTCCGGCATTTGGGGGGGGGGGTTCCGGCATTTGGGGGGGGGGTTCCGGCATTTTGGGGGGGGGGGGGGGTTCCGGCATTTGGGGGGGGGGGGGTTCCGGCATTTGGGGGGGGGGGTTGCGGCATCGGGGGGGGGGGGTTTGGGGGGCAGCGGCGTGCAGAGAGGGGGGGCGACGGATGCCCGGGGCCAACGCACCGTCGCCCCCCCCCCTCTGAACGCCGCTGCCCCTACCCCAACCACCCCCCCCTCACCACCCCTACCTCCCTCCCCACCACCCCTACCTCCCTCCCCACCACCCCTACCTCCCTCCCCACCACCCCTACCTCCCTCCCCACCACCCCTACCCCCCTCCAACGCCGCCCCCCATCTCTCGCAACGCCGCAACCCCCCACCCCCACTAACGGAGGAAGGAAGGGGGGAGGAAGGAAGGGGGGGGGACGGAGGAAGGAAGGGGGGGAGGAAGGAAGGGGGGGGGACGGAGGAAGGAAGGGGGGGAGGAAGGAAGGGGGGGACGGAGGAAGGAAGGGGGGGAGGAGGGAAGGAAGGGGGAGGAGGAAGGAGGGGGGGGAGGAGGAAGGAAGGGGGGAGGAGGAGAGAGGGGGGGGTTGTGGGTACCGGCCTTCAGAGGGAGGGAGACGGGGTGTTGGTACCGGCGTTGAGGGGGGGGGGGGGACCCGGCGTTGAGGAGGGGGGGGGACCCGGCGTTGAGGGGGGGGGACCCGGCGTTGAGGGGGGGGACCCGGCGTTGAGGGGGGGGACCCGGCATTAAGGGGGGGGGGGTTGCGGCATTGCGAGAGATGGGGGGCGGGTTGGAGGGGGGTAGGGGTGGTGGGGAGGGGGGTAGGGGTGGTGGGGAGGGGGGTAGGGGCGTTGGAGGGAGGTAGGGGTGGTGAGGGGGGGTGGTTGGGGTAGGGGGCAGCGGCATACAGAGGGGGGGGGCGACGGTGCATTGGCCCAGGGCATCCGTAGCCCCCCCTCTCTGCACGCCGCTGCCCCCAAACCCCCCTCCCCCCCCGATGCCGCAACCCCCCCATGCCCCCCCGATGCCGCAACCCCCCACCCCGATGCCCCCCCATGCCCCCCCCGATGCCGCAACCCCCCCGATGCCCCCCCATGCCCCCCCGATGCCGCAACCCACCCCCCGATGCCCCCCCATGCCTCCCCCGATGCCGCAACCCCCCCCCCCGATGCTGCAACCCACCCCCCCGATGGCCCCCCCCCGATGCCCCCCGATGCCGCAACCCCCCGATGGCTGCAACCCACCCCCCCGATGCCGCAACCCACCCCCCGATGCCGCAACACACCCCCCCCCGCTGCCGCAAACCACCCCCCCCGATGCCGCCACCCACCCCCCCGATGCCCCCCCGATGCCGCAACCCCCCGATGGCCGCAACCCACCCCCCGACTGCCGCAACACCACCCCCCCCGATGCCACAACCACCCCCCCCCCCCGATGCCGCAACCCACCCACCCCCCGATGCCACAACCCACCCCCCGACACTGAACGGCGTCAACCATCATCAATGGTTGACGCCGTTTTAAAGCAACTGTGATTTTCGCCGACGTGACCCGTGGCCACGTCGGCGGGACTTCGGCCCATCCGGGCCGGAGATTTGGGGAATCTAAAAATATAATGACATCCCGCCGGCGCCAGCTGTTTTCAGAGGCTGCCGGCGGGATTTGCACAACGCCGGTTTTTGGCCGGTGGGAGATTTAAAAACCCTGCGGGAGCGGGAATAACGCCGCTGCCGGCCGATTCTCCGACCCTGCGTGGGGTCGGAGAATCCCGCCCTATATCTTTGTAAGCGCAGTAGTGTTATCCGACCACTAGGGGGAGTAGCTCTGGGAATGCTCAGGAGCTTGTACAAAGCTCCAAACTTGGCTCCGCCCACGACTCCTCCCCCTAGTGCTGCTGTATAAATACCCTTGTCCAGAGTCAGCCTGCAGTTCACTGAGAGTTCATCAACGGGTAACAGGCTGGCTCTGTAGTAAGTCGATTAAAGCCTATATTTATATCGGAAACACGTGTCTGGTGAATTGATGGTTCCATCAGAGGCCATTCCGCCCATCGAGGCTACACTGATCCTTCAGATGAGCACGCTCCTGTCCACCCTGCCCTATTCCTGTAACCCAATAGCCTGACCTGCACATCCTTGGACACTAAGGGGCAATTTAGCACGGCCAATCCACCTAACCCACACATCTTTGGATGTGGGAGGAAACCGCAGCACCCGGAAGAAACTGCGCAGGATGTCACATTCCCGCCGGCTCTTAACCTCACCTGCTCTATCCCGGGAGATTATCTGGAAGCTGAAATCACAAAGCAGATCCCAAGACACAATACTGCGGTATTAGGAAGGCTGCGTTTGCTCACAATAGCTTTAAAAGTACGGAGAGGTTCAGATATCACTGCTACATTCTGTATGAACTTGACAGTTCAAATTTATGCACACTATCTGTGCCTCCACCTCCCCCCCGTGTCCCTGCTCTCCCCCGGCCCGTCCTATGTATTAACCTATTTAGAGTGTGAGTCCTGACATTTAGAAATGTAAATATTTTATAATACCTTTAAGAATCTATGTGCAGTTCTTTTTTCTGATGTCGATCTGGAATAATTAAGAAGCACAGCTCCTGCCGCAGCACTTGCCAAATGAAAGCATCGTGAATGAAACAGCTCCAGCAGCAAACATAGATCATAGAACATTACAGCGCAGCACAGGCCCTTCGGCCCTCGATGTTGTGCCGACCTGTGAAACCACTCTCAAGCCCATCTACATAGAACACAGAGTCCCAATCACACTTGATGTATGGACACTGTGCCTGAACACTGCGGAAGGCAACGCCACACGCGCAGCAGCCTACATCCGAACACCCAGGGAATGGGACACAATTTTGGGGAATTGTCCACACCAGACGCTCCCGTTCTGCTTCCTTTCCCTCCACCAAGTTGCCTCCCACCTTCCTTCTCTTCAAGGCGCAGATGGCTGCGAATCATGGACTCCCCGACAGTGCAGAAGGAGGCCATTCAGCCCATCGAATCTGCGTCAGCTCTCTGAAAGAGCACTCTACCTCGGCCCACTCCCCCCGTCCTATCCCCGTAACCCCACCTACCCTTCACGTCTTTGGACACTGAGGACAATTTTAGCACCGCCAATCCACCTATCCCGCATATCTGAATCCATAGGTGACCATTAGTCTCAGGTATCTTGATCAAAAGGACAATATCAGGCTAATATCTGAGGTGAGAACTCAGGAAGGTTCGGGATACTGGGACGATCTTTGCTGCACGGGCAAGAGATGGTTGTATAGAGGTTTGTAAAATGATGAAGATTTCATGGGAGAGAGATTTCCCCTGGTTAGGAACCCAGTGATAAGGATTCATTGGGGGAACTTGTAACAGAGAGAGAGTGCAGGCAGTCGATTGAACATGGAATGCTTTGCTACAGGGACAAGCTGTGTTTATAGGAGGAGAAGAGATAAATATGTGAAGCAGTAGCTTTAGATTGTTGCAGTAAAGAGTCACATGGATATAATAGACTGGAACGATTATTTCTCTGCTGCGAACTACTCCAGTTCTACAATTAATTAAGCTGCGTCTACAAACAAGAAAATAATTTGCATCTCAGTCTCTCCCAAAGCATTTTATTGCCAGTTAAGTACTTTATATGTATCGACAATTTATGTACAGCAGGTTGCCTCAAACAGCCCCGAAATGAGGAGGCGTTCATGGGCGGTACAGTGAGGTTAGCACCGCTGCCTCTCAGAGACCCGGGTTCAATTCCGTCCTCAGGCGACTCTGTTGAGTTTTGAACTCCGCCCCGCGTCTGCGTGGGTTTCCTCCGGGTGCTGCGGTTTCCTCCCACAAAGATGTGTAGGTTCGGTGGATTGGCGATGCTAAATTGCCCCTGAGGGTTCAAAGGTTGGGTTGGGTGGGGTCACAGGGATCGGGTGGGGGTTTGGGTCCAGGTAGGAGGGTCGGTGCAGACTCGACGGGCTGAATGGTCTCCTTCTGCATTGTCGGGATTCTATAATTCATCTGTTTTTAAAGTGATGTTGGTTGAACACTAAATACAGACCGTGACACAGGGAAGAGACCCTCTGCTTCCTTCAGAAAGTTATCTTGGGATTTTTTACATCCACTTGTAAAGGTACTTAGAGCCACAAACTTCCTTTGTAATTATTTTCACAGAATGTGAGAGGTACTGGCAAACGGGCAAAGCCAGAACTTTTTACCCAGAAATCCCTAATATTCCCTGAGAACATTGAACATAGAACATTACAGCGCAGTACACGCCCTTCGGCCCTCGATGTTGCGCCGACCATGAAACCCCTCTAAAGCCCATCTACACTATTCCCTTATTGTCCATATGCCTATCCAATGACCAATTGAATGCGTTTAGTGTTGGCGAGTCCACGACTGTTGCAGGCAGGGCATTCCACACCCTTACTACTCTCTGAGTAAAGAACCTACCTCTGACATCTGTCCTATATCTATCTCCCCTCAATTTAAAGCTATGTCCCCTCGTGCTGGACATCACCATCCGAGGAAAAAGGCTCTCAATGTCCACCCTATCTAATCCTATGATCATCGTGTATGCCTCAATTAAGTCATGTCTTAACCTTCTTCTCTCTAACAAAAACAGCCTCAAGTCCTTCCTCGTAAGATCTTCCCTCCATACCAGGCAACATCCTTGTAAATCTCCTCTGTACCCTTTCCAATGCTTCCACATCCTTCCTATAATGCGGCGACCAGAACTGCATGCAATACTCCAAATGCAGCCGCACCAGAGTTTTGTACAACTGCAACATGACCTCATGGCTCCGAAACTCAGTTCCTCTACCAATAAAAGCTAACACACCGTACGCCTTCTTAACAACTCTCTCAACCTGGGAAGCAACTTTCAGGGATCTATGGACATGGATCATCTCTGCTCATCCACACTACCAAGAATCTTACCATTAGCCCAGTACTCTGTCTTCCTGTTATTCCTTCCAAATGAATCACCTCAACTTTTCTGCATTAAACTCCATTTGCCACCTGTCAGCCCAGCTCTGCAGCTTATCTATGTCCCTCTGTAACTTGTAACATCCTTCTGCACTGTCCACAACTCCACCGACTTTAGTGTCATCTGCAAATTTACTCACCCATCCTTCTACGCCCTCCTCCAGGTCATTTATAAACTTACTTAGCTGTATAGAAACTTAGTTAGGCCTCACTTGGAGTATAGTGTTCAGTTCTGTTCGCCACACTACCAGAAGGATGTGGAGGCTTTAGTGAGGGTGCAGAAGAGATTTACCAGGATGTTGCCTGATATGGAGGGCATTAGCTATGAGGAACGGTTGAATAAACTCGGTTTGTTCTCACTGGAACGACAGAGGTTGACGGGCGACCTGATAGAGGTCTACAAAATTATGGGGGGCATAGACAGAGTGGACAGTCAGAGGCTTTTTCCCAGGGTAGAGGGGTCAATTACTAGGGGGCATAGGTTTAAGGTGCAAGGGGCAAGGTTTAGAGGAGATGTACAAGGCAAGTTTTTTACACCGAGGGTAGTGGGTGCCTAGAACTCGCTGCCGGAGGAGGTGGTGGAAGCAGGGACGACAGTGATGTTTAAGGGGCATCTTGACAAATACATGAATAGGATGGGAATAGAGGGATACGGACCCAGGAAGTGTAGAAGAATTTAGTTTAGTCGGGTAGCATGGTCGGCGCAGGCGTGGAGGGCCGAAGGGCCTGTTCCTGTGCTGTACTTTTCTTTGTTCTTTGTTTGTTCTTAAACATAAAACCAACCAGATTAGCCACACAGTAATCACTTTCCAATTAACAGTTGAAACAGTTCTTAAATAAAAAGAAAAAAAAAACTTTATCTCACTGACTACACCTGCCATTCCAAATAAACAACCCAGTGCAGTTCAAATTCCACTTATAAATAACCTGAACGATCATGGTTACTTGTATCTCCGTTCATACCTTTGTAGAGAAATCCTTTCAGGAATGACCTGAAAATGCTTCTGTATTGTCAGACTAAAGTCCACGGGAAACTGCAAAATTACAGACATACCTGGACCCTCCCATTAATGACATCATCTGTTTCTAAACCATAAGGCATTCACCAATCTCCTTCCATTGAGATGTCCCATGACCTGCTTGGCTAGGACTAAAACCAATCCCTCATAAATCCTCTACACCCAAGGAAACCTCCCAAATGTAAACAATGTTCCATTAGCCATCTATATAGAAACAAGTAAATGGTTAAAATCAATGTTTACCTCAACTAATCCCAGCATCAGCAGAATGTTGCCTGTATATATTTGACCCCAAGATTTTTAATAACATATCACAACAACATATACTGTATAGCAATGTCCTACATTCATCACACCCAAATGCAATCTCTCCTTCACTGACTCATCACACACACACACAAAACTAGTTCCAGATCAAGATAAAAACAGTTGTTATTAAATTGAATTTCTCTTTTGTGGCGATTTTTAGTTAAATTGATGCTTTGATTGGTGTGAAAGTCTTGCTAAATAAAGCTTTCTTAGTCACTGCAAAGGTTCCAATGCAGAGGTTGACATGATGGAAGGTTGGTCTCTCAGGAGAATTGAGGTGAGAACATGATGTAAGAAAATCCTCCCTTTCCTTTTCTGGTATTTCTGTTGGGTATCCTGGCTGCTTAGTTGACTAGAGTGGTCCGATGGCTTTTGAAAGTGTTTCGTTGACTCTGTGCTGGAAATCTGCTGTTATATTTAAAAAATAAGGAGCAAAGATGGCCACCTTAACCACCTGATCTCGTATCAAGTGCTGGGTCATTGTCCAACTATGATGGTGTGTCAATTCAGTAAATATTCTGGACTATGGCTGTTCACAGCTGTGGCTTAAATGGCTAAAGGTCTTTGTGTTCGCTAGAAAGAGCATCTTATTACACTGAGGTGTGTGCGATGAATGTAAGAAATTGTTATATATTATATATCATATTTGTGACAATAATGTTATTAAAATCCCTGGTTTAGAGGGGCTGGTTTAGCACAGTGGACTAAATAGCTGGCTTGTAAAGCAGACCAAGGCCAGCAGCGCGGGTTCAATTCTCGTACCAGCCTCCCCGAACAGGCGCCGCAATGTGGCGACTAGGGGCTTTTCAAAGTAACTTCATTTGAAGCCTACTTGTGACAATAAGCGATTTTCATTTCATTTCATTCATTTAAAATACATACAGGCAGTGTGTCGACTGACACTGTAATGAGAGAGTCATAAAAGGTGAGTTAATTATTGATTTTCACCATTTATTTGCTTACAACAAGATGGCTAATGGAACATTGTTTTGATTGTTGGAGAATCCCTGGAGAGTAGATAATTTGTGAGGGATTGTATTTGTCCGAGCTAACCAGGACATGGGATATCTTAGTGGGATATCGATGATGTGATTAATGGGAGGAGCCAGGTCTGCCTGCAGTTTTTATGTTTTGCCAAATGCTGTTAGGTTGAGCATAAGGGTCTGACAAAACAAAAGGATTTTCGGGTTGTTCCTAAAAGGGTGTCTCTTTCCAACGGTGTGTACAGATAAGCGAGTAACCTATTTTAAAAAACTTTATTCATAAGTGGCATTTGAACTGTATTGCATTGCTTAATTGGAATCAATGGCAGGTGTAGATAGTAAGTTAAGGTTTTTCCTTTTATTTAAGAACTGTTTAACTGATAATTGTAATGCTATTTATTTGATATTAATGTAGTAATTCTGTGTTTAAATTAAAGTTTGTTTTAACAGTGAAGGTACACGTTGGTGAGAGGAATCACTCTTGGGGTGAAGTATGCTTTTCTCACAATTTTACAAATTAAAACATGCAGACTCCGCATAGGCAGCGACCCAAGCCGGGAATCGAACCTGAGACCCTGGAGCTGTGAAGCAATTGTGCTAACCACTATGCTACCGTGCTGCCCTTGAACCTAACGACCTGCCAACACGGGGGCAAGACGCCAACATTAGCCCAAAGAGGGCAGTTCAATGAGAGGCAATGACTCAAACAGCTTTTAGATGAACGTATATTACACGCTCCATGTAAACTAATATTTTTCTCATTATTGCTTATGGAGGATGAATGTTTGCTTGATCAAATGATTCCTTTTAATGATGGTTCGAATTGACAGGGGATCATTATACCAAGGGTCAGTGCAGATTCACCGTAGAATTTTAATAGAAAATTACTGGCAGTGATTATCCACTTTCCATCCACTAAACTTATGATGAACTTTGTTTTGTAAAATTATGGTTCCCATCTCCAGATGTTAATCCTGCCAGTATAATGACAATCCAGGGTGGGATATAAATGAGGGATAATGATTCACGGCACCTCTATTACCTCCACCACAGACAACATAGGAAGTCAGGCAGCACCAAAAGAAAGCCAAGGGACAAGTACAAAATGGATAGCACAATTGCTTCACAGCTCCAGGGTCCCAGGCTCGATTCCGGCTTGGGTCACTGTCTGTGCGGAGTCTGCACATCCTCCCCGTGTCTGCGTGGGTTTCCTCCGGGTGCTCCGGTTTCCTCCCACAGTCCAAAGATGTGCAGGTTAGGTGGATTGGCCATGATAAATTGCCCTTAGTGTCCAAATTGCCCTTAGTGTTGGGTGGGGTTACTGGGTTATGGAGATAGGGTGGAGGTGTTGACCTTGGGTAGGGTGCTCTTTCCAGGAGCCGGTGCAGACTCGATGGGCTGAATGGCCTTCTTTTGCACTGTAAATTCTATGAAAATAGAATGTTCACGTACGCCAACCAGCGATAACTTTGATAATGAGGTGGATTTTATTACGACCTCGATAGAGATCAGTAACTAATTAAAAAATGCATTTGCGACTCCAGTTATGAACTGAAAAGGCTATTTAACAAAATTTCACGTTTTAAATGAAAACTTTTACCGTGACAAAATATGCGCCTACACTTTAACCCTGGGACAGGGCGTGAGACCCTGCGTTCTGGTGCTTCTCCTGTTTCTGTGCCCCTTATCCACACGCCCCCTCTCCCTTTTGGATGCTCAGAATTGGGAACCTTAGTAATAATGGAGTTGGACTGTTTTTAATAGGTTTAGTAAAGCTCCTTTCCATCTATTTTCTGTGCCTCTCTTTACAAAGCCCGACGAAAGCTCAGGTTTCAGTACGACGCATTTTACTATCAGGTATTTGTCAGACAATTACACACAGCTTGGTCATTCATATTATGTAACCAGCCCCGCTTCTTTGAACCTGGCCCTAGGCAATATCCAGACAGCAACATCTCATAAGCACCACAAACAGCAATCCCAGGTGCAAATGAGAATATTTTGAACTAGCAGTGATAGAGTCTATTGATGCATGACTCCTGGCTTCACGTCCAAAAGGTAAACCTTCCAGGAAATTAGCATCAATCGATTCACCTGCATGAGTGGCGCGGTGGCACAGTGGTTAGCACTGTTGCTTCACAGCGCCAGGGTCCTCGGATCAATTCCCAGCTTGGGTCACTGTCTGTGCGGAGTCTGCATGTTCTCCCTGTGTCTGCGTGGGTTTCCTCCCACAAGTCCCGAAAGACGTGCTGTTAGGTGAACTGGACATTCTGAATTCTCCCTCTGTGTACCCGAACAGGCGCCAGAATTTGGCGACTAGGGGCTTTTCACAATAACTTCATTGCAGTGTTAATGTAAGGCTACTTATGACACTAATGAAGATTATTATTATTATTATTGTTATTATTATTATTAATGTGCTTTTTGTATGTGTGTGTATGTGTGTGTGTTTTTCTCTCTCCATCTCACATTCACATTCACACATACTTACTTAGTCACACACTCACTCAGTTGATTTTTCAAGTGCGGGAAGGGGGGCTGCTAACCTGATAAGAAAATATGGGAGTGCCTTCTGTGATGAAGTAGGCAAAATCAAAGGGCTAAAAGCTAAGATTTTTATGGATCCAGAGGTGATCCCTAAATTCTCTAGGGCAAGATCGCAACCACATGCCTTATGAGAGAAAGTGGACAGTAAGTTAAACAGGCTGGATGAACTAGGCATTATCCAATCACTTCAGTTCTCAGAATGGGCAGCACCTACTGTCCCCGTACTGAAACCAGGCAAGACCACCCTCATTTGCAGCGGGCATATGCTAACAGTTAATCAGGCTACCAAGTTGGATGAATATCCAATTCCGAGAATAGTAAACTTTTATGCAAAGCTGGCAGGTGGTCACTCTTACACAAAACTGGAATGAGTCACGTGTAGCAGCAACTTGAATTAGATGACGCTTCCTGTATGTCACGATAAACAGGCACAAAAGCCTATTCTAATACACGCTGTTGCCTTTTGCCGTGTCTTCAGCACGTGTAATATTCCAAAGGACAATGGAGAGCCTGCTACTGGAGTTACTGGGGGTTGTAATATACCTTGATGATGCCCTTATAACTGGATCGATAGAGGCCGAGCATCTAGCCAACTTAGCAGAGGTGTTGACGAGATTTCAGGAGGCTGAGGTTTGCCTCAAGAAAGAAAAGTGCACCTTTCAAGCCACTGAGGTGACCTGGGGCACTGTGTAGATGCACAAAGGTTACACCCATGGAAGACAAGGTCAAGGTGATAAAGGAGGCACTTGCCTCCCACAAGCAACTGAACTCAAATTATTTTTTGGGATGGTAAACTACTATGGTAAACTTCTGGCCCATATTCAAGAACTCAGCGGCCAACGTAAACAGGTATGCCACCGCCACCACAGACTTCATCAGTAAGTGGGTAGAAGATGCCAAAGAAGGTAGTACATGCGTTTCGCAAGCGGAATCTATGGTTTAACTGGGAGATTCACTCCCTACTGAAGGGCAGATCTGAGACGGTCAAGACAGGCGACCCTGACTTGGGCAGGAAATCTAGGTACGACCTTCACAAAGTCATCAGGGACGCAAAATGACAATACCAGACTAAGCTAGAGTCACAGACGAACAGCACGGTCTCTCATCGGTTGTGGCAAGGCTTATAAAATGTAACGGACTACAAAGCAAAGCCGAGTAGAATCTCCGGCAACAGAGCACCCCTCCCCAATGAACTCAATGAATTCTATACTCGTTTCGAGCAGGAAACCAACAAACCGCTGTCAACTTCCCCAGCAGCCTCGGACACACCCGTACCTACCTTCACAGATTCAGAAGTTAGATCAGCCTTTTTGAAAGTGAATCCTCGGAAAGCAGCGGAACCTGACAAAGTCTCTGGTCGTGCACTCAACCTACATGGACCAACTGGTGGGTGTGTTCACGGACATCTTCCTACTCCCTACTCCGTTCCGAGGTCCCCACCTGCTTCAAGAAGACCACCATCATACCGGTGCCAAAGTAGAACCAGGCAACGTGCCTCAATGACTACCATCCGGTGGCCTTGACATCTATCATTATGAAGTGATTCGAGAGGTTGGTCATGAAACACATCAACTCCATGCTCCCAGAACGCCTTGAGCCACTGCAATTCGCATATCGCCTCAACCAGTGCACAGCAGACACTATCTCCCTGGCCCTACACTCATCCCTGGAGCATCTCGACAACAAGGACTCCCACATCAGACTCCTATTCATTGACTACAGTTCTGCCTTCAATACCATAATAACACCGCATGGTCAAAGATTATTGATGTTTAATAGAAGGTAGGTAGTGGCCTTTCACACTTCACTTGTTCATAACTGGCCTCAATGGCTCTCTTTTGATACATCGCAAATTGGGAATCATAGAGTCTAGCATCTTCTCTTTGTTTGGAAGTAAACTTCAATAGTGGATGCGAAATTCCACACAGAAGTGTTGTTTAGGCATGTGCATTCATAGGGGAGAGATCCTCGCTGTCCACTGAAACTTTCAAGAAGCATGTTAGTCAGTTGAAGTTGCAAAAGGTCACTTGACCATCTTGGCCGCCATCTTAACAGTTCATCAGGGTCCATTCTAAAAGCAATGAATTTTCAAAAATAATTGTAATATCTTCCTGTTGTCGAGACTGGCATGACACCTGTCAAGTTCATAAAGAATTATACACCTCTCGATGAGATCACCTCTCATTCTTCGAAACTCCAGAGACTATAAGCAAATTCAATCTCCCTCTTCTCATAGAACAAGTCTCCCATCCCAAGAATCAATCTGGCGAACCTTTGATCACCCGCTTGAAGGCAAATATACAGACGTCACAGTGAGGTGCGGACGATCTATGGTGGACGTGTGAGGATGGTGCAAGACAGACAAGTGTGACTGACCGTGACAGTAGATCCCCTGGTAGGTGCAGCCACAGGAGGAGGTAAGAAGGCCAAAAAAGTGCATACGTACAGCAGGTGCACTGAAACCTTATCGAAGTGCAGCAAGACTTACAGTTTGACTTTTAATTATATGTGCTAGCATGAGTGAAATTCACTGACACATGCACTGGGGAAGAAGGTGATCAAGAGATTTTTTTTATCATGTCAAGTAATGAATGAGAGATATAAGTCAATTAGGATGCCTGGTTATTGTACAATTAGAAATAATTGGTTGTATTTTTGATATCCCTCTGTTGGATGCTGTCGAGTTGTCATATATCACGCCAATGAGTCACTGGAAACATGCAGTAGAGAAGAACTGTGAGCAGAGTTTTGACGGTGAATAATGGGAACAAGAGGGACAGTTGGGCAATTCTAACTGTACTCAAATCTTTGGAGAGTAATATTGAGTGGGTCATTAAACCAGTGCCCAATCAGACCCATGGAATTACCCCAGCCCCCTAGAAGCAGTTGTAAAGGGCAGGGAAGTGTTGGTGAGGATATAGCACGTTATAACAATTTCCATTTAAATGGAGCATTTCCTGTAAAAGAGTATTTCCCATAAGACCAGAAGACATAGGAGCAGAATTAGGCCACTTTGCCCATCGAGTCTGCTCCGCCATTCAATCATGGCTGATATTTTCTCATCCCCATTCTCCTGCCTTCTCCCCATAACCCCTGATCCCCTCATTAATCAAGGACCTATCTATCTCTGTCTTAAAGATACCCAGTGATTTAGCCTCCACAGCCTTCTGCGGCATAGAGTTCCACAGATTCACCACCCTCTGGCTGAAGAAATTCCTCCTCACCTCAGTTTTAAAGGATTGTCCCTTTAATCTGAGATTGTGTCCTCTGGTTCTAGATTTTCCTACAAGTGGAATCATCCTCTCCAAGTCCACTCTATCCAGGCCTCGCAGTATCCTGTAAGTTTCAATAATATCCCCCTTTCATCCTTCTAAACTCCCAGTACTGACTCTATCCAGGCCTCGCAGTATCCTGTAAGTTTCAATAATATCCCCCTTTCATCCTTCTAAACTCCCACTACGGACTCAGAGTCCTCAACCGTTTCTCATACAACAAGCTCTTCATTCCATGGGTTTCTCCAACTCATTGAAGGCTTCTGTGACAGACTTTAAAAAATAAATAAAAAGAAAGGAGGACTTTCATTCATTTGGCACCTTCCATGAACTCAAGGATGACACAAAATGCTTTACAGCCAGGAGAGCACTTTCAAAGTCTTGTCACTGTAGAAAGCAGTGGAAGGAGTAAGGGAAATTTCAGGAAATGAGGGAGGGGAGGTAAGGTAATGGGAAGTTTAAAGCGGGGAGGTGCTGGATTTAGATGGATTTGCTGGAGCGGGCAATCTGGTGGATCGGCTGGGAGAATCAGACGGGGGTGGGGGGGCAGGTGTCAGTACCCCAGAGAGACAAAAACATCACCTGCTTATGTTGGCGGCGGGAGGGGAGGGCAAACATGCAGGAAATTTGCGTGTTATTGGAGGGAACCTCATGAATATTCAAAGTCAACACTTTGCAGGAAATTTAAATATAATGGCTGGGATTTAATGCAGCTTCCTCAATTAACTGAGAATGATGCGAGTCTCCCCTGTCGCCAAACACCTGACCAATCAACGCTGGTGACCCAGCTGGGTCTTACCAGACTCACTGTATGAGCTCCATTGACATGCGGGTGTGTGAGTCACACAGAGCTGCATTGTCTTTGGAGTTTGACAATCTGACACTCTGACAGGTAGAGCCTGAGATAGGAAGTGACTGAGTCGAAAGAGCGAGTTCCAGGAATTAAAGGGGCATCGCATAGACGAGGAATATAGGGGCCACTCCTTAAAGTGACATTACATATCTGAGTCCGTACGGGGAGAGAGTACTTCGCAAGATATCTTTAAAGGAAGTGTCATTGACAGGGGCAGCACAATGACACAGTGGTTAGCACTGCTGCTTCACAGCACCAGAGACCCTGGTTCAATTCTGGCCTTGGGTGACTATCTCTGGGGAGTTTGCAAGTACTCTCCACATCTGGATGGGTTTCCTCCGGGTGCTCCAGTTCAAAGGTGTGCAGGTTAGCTGGATTGGCTGTGCTAAATTGGCCCTTAGTGTCCAGGGATGTGTAGATTAGGTGGGTTTCATGGGGATTGGATGGGCGAGTGGGCCTGGGTAGGGGGCTCTTGCAGAAGATTGGTGCAGACTTGATGGACCAAATGGCCTCTTGCTGTACTGTCAGAATTCTGTGATTCTATGCTGAAAAATGAGAATCATTCACCCTGTAGTCCATCATCCTCAAGCACGGAAGGGGATCAATTCTCCTTCTCTGTTGTGGATTTTAATGAGCTCTAAAAATTTGCAGATAGGCAGAGCCATAACTGATGGCCAAATTGGTTGGCATAACCACTAAATAAAATGCTAGCGGCTGAAGGACAGTACTCTCAACACAAACATACATAGGGCAGGATTCTGCCTTCTGACGACAGAGTGTTGAGACCCTTATTGCGCTTCAGAGAAGTTGATCTCAAGTGTGACTGAGCTATGGGCCGGGATTCTCTGCCCCCGTGCCAGGTCGGAGAAACCTCGGAGGGACGCGGCAATCGCGCCCCAACGCCGGCTTACCAATTCTCCGGCGCTGATACTTGGGCGCCCGTGGGATCGCCGCTGCGCCGGTCGGTGGCCGTTGAAAGCGGCTCCCCGGCGATTCACCGGGTCCCGACGGGCTGAGTGGCCGCCAAGTTTGGCCGAGTCCCGCCGGTGTGGGTTACTCAGGTCCCACACAGCGGGACCTGGAAGGTGAGTCTGTGGGGGCCGTCCTGGAGGGTGGGAGCAGGGGGATCCGACCCCGGGGGGAGGGGGGCCTCCAAGGTGGCCTGGCCCGCAATCGGGGCCGAGCGATCGGCGGGCGGGCTGATTCTGTGGGGCCCTATGTTTCTCCTCGGCGGGGCCCTATAGGGCTCCGCCATATTGCCGCAGCGGCGACGGGAACCCAAGCGCATGCGCGGAATCACGCTGCCTGTAGCGCGCATCGCGAACTCGGCGCGGCCATTCCACGCAGGCTGGAGCTGCGGGGACCACTCTGGCGCCGACCTAGCCCCTAGGAAGGGGAACATTCACCAATATCGGGGACCGTTGACGCCGGAGTGGTTGGCGCCGCTTTTCACGCCGGCGTCAGAACATGGCCGCGGGATTGGAGAATCCCGACCATGAACTTTAAACTAAATAGGTGGGGGGGGGGGGGGGGGGGGGGGGGGGGGGGTTCAGTTGTGTGGAGAATTAGAAGTTAAATGAGAAGGTAGAAGTCCAGGTTAATGACGAGGACGTTGAACTAGTTGAATGGGCTGAGGGCTCAGGAGAGGTCAGTAAAGTTTCCAGAACACGTAATAAAGTATAGAAGGGGCAAGAGTCCCTTCAGGCAGAGCAAAAACGAGGACAGATATGAGAAGGGAGGTGGTCAACGCAGGACTGAGGGTGTCGCACCGGAATGAGCGCAGTATACAGAACAAGGTAAATTAGTTTGTTGCGCACATTGAAATTGGCCGGTACGATGTTGTGGGTATCACGGAGACGTGGCTGCAAGGGGATCAGGGCTGGGATCTAAATAACCAAGGATATATGTCCTATCAAAAGAACAGGCAGAGGGGAAAAGGAGGCGGGTTGTATTTTTAGTGAGGAATGAAATTAAATCGATATAGGATCAGAAGATATAGAATCTGTGTAGGTAGAGTTGATTACATAGAACATACAGTGCAGTAGGAGGACATTCGGCCCATTGAGTCAGCACCGACCCACCGAAGCCCTCACCTCCACCCTCTCCCCATAAACCAATAACCCTTGGATACTAAGGGCAATTCACCCGGAGGAAACCCACGCAGACACAGGGAGAACGTGCAGACTCCGCACAGACAGTGACCCAGCGGGGAATGGAACCTGGGACCCTGGCGCTCTGAAGCCACAATGCTATCCACTGTGCTACCGTGCTGCCCAAATCGCAAAGGAATCGCAAAGGAAAAAAGATCCTGATGGGAGTTACGTACAGGCCCCCGAGCAGTATGTGGGGCAGAAAATACATCAGCAGCTAGAAAAGGCATGTAAGAAAGGAAATATTACAATAATCATTGGGAATTCAATACGCAGGTGGACTGGGAAAATCCGGTTGGTCGTGGATCCCAAGAAAACAAATTTGTGAATGTCTAAGAGATGGGCTTTTTGGAGCAGCTTGTGACACAGCCTACCAGGGAACAGGCAATTCTGGATTTGGTGATGTGTAATGAGGCAGACTTGATTAGGGAGCTTAAGGTGAAGGAACCCTTCGGGAGCAGTGGTCATAATATGACAGAATTTACCCTGCAGTTTGAGAGGGAGACGTTAGAATCAGATGTAACAGTATTACAATTGAATAAAAGTAACTACAAAGACATGAGGGAGGAGCCGGCCAGAGTTCATTGAAAAAGCCTAGCGGGGAAGACAGTGGAACAGCAATGGCAGGAGACTCCCTTCACGAGTGAGGAGTTTGCCACGTTTGTGAGATGGAATGCCATCTGGCATATTAGAACCGCTCTGTACCATCCCGCATCTAACGGCCTGGAAGACAGGGTGGGCCAGACTTTTAAAAGGGGCATTCAAAACAAACCATGTACATGCATTGGCACGGTTCCTTTTCAACTACCGCACAACACCACACGTGACGATGGGGGTATCCGCTTCAGAGCTGATGGGCCGAAGACTTGGGGCGGAATTCTCCACAACCCAGAGTGTTTCACGATGGCGTCGGAGGCCGCTCCTCGCCCCCTATTCTCCCCCCCCGGGGGGCTAGGAGCGGCGTTTCGTCAAACTCGGCCGCTGGGTGCCAGAGTGGCCCTCCCGCGATTCTCCCACCCGACCTGGGGAGTGGAGAATTGCGCCCTTGGAACCCGGTTGAGCCTCACGTCCGAACTGGAAAGGGGAGGTGCAGAAGGCGGCACAGAAGCAGCCCCATGACCGGAGGACACCAGGACGGCAATCTAACTCCAGGGTGCAATTTCGGGAATGGGGCACTTTAGCTCCCAGGTGATGTGCTGGAGAGAACAGGATGGCTCTCCTACAAGATTAGGATTCAGGGGAGAGTTCATCGGAAGCATTTGGACCACCCAACTAAGCGGGTACCCGCGCTACACGATGTCTAACCGGTGGCATTGACGTCCCCAACTTGCCGAGAACTGCCCCTCAGCCAGGGATGCAGCTGTCGATATCCCAGCGCTTGGTCCAGCAGGAGGAAGGTGACTCTGGCTCGGAAATGGACATGGAAGGGCAGACGGACCATGTCTTGCCTGGGACTGAGGTCCTGCCGATAGCACTTCGGAGGTTGACCAGGAAAAGGCAGTTGACAAACCAATATACACCGCCGCCTCCCCCCACCGCCCCCCCCGCCCCCCCAGACCCGCAGGGATCTGAAGCACAGCCTCAGGCGAAGCGGCGCAGAAGGCCCCCACCATTGGTGTTTAAAGAGGAGATTTCGGACTTTGTAGAGGGGAAGTGTCATAAACCTCAATGGGACCACGGGGAAACCACTGTCAATCTCCCCTGGGGACTCATGGGGCTGGATTCTCCGATTTTGAGGCTATGGGCGGAATTCCCCATTGCCCTTCGGTGAGTAAGCCACACGCCATTGGGATGGTCTCAGGACGTCACCTAAAGGCCCTCCCCGATGCTCCGTCCCCGGTGAGCCGACTTCCCGATGGCGCGGGACACGTGTGCTCCGAGTTTTTGCCAACCCTGTGAGTCGGCTGCGGATTGTGTCCAGCGCCGTCACAGTCAGGGGGCAGGGGAGCCATTCCACTGACGCGGGAGGGGGGGGCTGGGGGACTGGTGGGGTGTGGTCCGGGCATGGCAAAGTCGGGTACAGGGGGGCACTATCTGTCAGGCCGGGCCCACGCGCGGCCGGCGTCATGTTGCATGGCTCGACCGCTGCAAGTCGTGGCCATCCGCAAGCGCGGCCACGGACCCAGCAAATCTCCGGCCGTTGGTGTCGGGCAATGGAGAATCCCGCCAATGGGGTACGAGCCTCCCAGGTAGGAGGCAGAGGCCACCCGGTGCTCGTTAAAGATCCACACTTGGGCCGGCCCAAGCAGGGCCTGGAGTTGTTGGCTGTCCTAATAAGGACTGGATTGGGAGAGAGTTACTGCCGTGGGCAGAGCATTGTATGTAGGCCAATACATTTTTTTTTCTTTATTCGTTCATAGGCTATGGGCGTCGCCGGCTGGGCCCATCCCTGAGGGCAGTTAACAGTCAACCACATTACTGTGGGTCTGGAGTGGGTCATGTAGGCCAGATGAGGTAAGGACGGCAGATTTCCTCCCCTAAAGGACATTAGTGAACCAGATGGGTTTTTACAACAATCGACAATGGTTTCATGATCATCAGACTTTTAATTCCAGATATTTATTGAATTCAACTTCCACTATCTGGCCTGGCAGGATTCGAACCAGCGCCGGCCCTAGGGTTGCTGGCGCCCCGGGCAAGCTGAACTTCAGCGCCCTTCGGGGGGGGCGGGGCCGAGGCGGGGGCGAGGCGGGGTGGGGGGGCGGGGCCGAGGCGGGGGGGCGGGGGGGGGCCGAGGCGGGGGGCGGGGCCAAGGCGGGGGGGGCCGAGGCGGGGGGGGCGGGGCTGAGGCGGGGGGGATGGGGCCGAGGCGGGGGGGGGCCGAGGCCGGGGGGGGTTGGGGCCGAGGCGGGGGGGAGGCGGGGCCGAGGCAGGGCCGAGGCGGGGGGGCGGGGCCAAGGCGGGGGGCGGGGCCGAGGCAGGGGGGCGGGGCCGAGGGCAAGGGCAAGGGCGGGGGCGGGGGTGAGGGCAGGAGCGGGGGCGAGGGCGGGGGCGGGGGGCGGGGACGAGGGCGGGGGCGAGGGCGGGGGCGAGGGCGAGGGCGGGGGCGGGGGCGGGGAGGAGGGCGGGGGCGGGGGCGAGGGCGGGGGCGGGGGCGAGGGCGGGGGCGAGGGCGGGGGCGAGGGCGGGGGCAGGAACGAGGGCGGGGGCGAGGGCGGGGGCGAGGGCGAGGGCGGGGGCGAGGGCGAGGGCGGGGGCGGGGGCGAGGGCGGGGGCGGGGACGAGGGCGGGGGCGAGGGCGAGGGTGGGGGCGGGGGCGGGGACGAGGGCGGGGGCGGGGGCGAGGGTGGGGGAGGGGGGCGAGGGCGGGGGCGAGGGCGGGGGCGGGGGCGAGGGCAGGGGCGAGGGCGGGGGCGAGGGCGAGGGGGGGGCGAGGGCGGGGGGGGGGCGAGGGCGAGGGTGGGCGAGGGGGGGGTGAGTGGGGGGGCCGAGGGGGGGGCGGGGGCGGGGCCGAGGGGGCGGACGGAGGGGGGGCGGACGGAGGGGGGCGGACGGAGGGGAGGACGGAGGGGGGCGGCAGGAGGGGGGGGGGCGGCCGGAGGGGGAGGCGGCCGGAGGGGGGGCGGCGGCCGGGGGGGGGGCGGCCCGGAGGGGGGGGGGGAGCCGGGGGGGGGGGAAGGGGGGGGCGGAGGGGGCCGCCCTGGGGGAGGGCGGCCACCGCGCATGCGCTGGTTGGCACCGGCCCAACTGCGCATGCGCGGGACCCGAGTCTCTGGCGCCCCCTAGCACATGGCACCCCGGGCGACTGCCCGAGTTGCCGGTACCTTGGGCCGGCCCTGATTCGAACCCATATGCCCAGAGCGTTACACTGCATCTCTGGATTACTAGTCCAGTGACAATACCACGGCCTCCTCACGACTTGTTCCACTACTGCTGGCTTCCTCAAATTACACAAACAATCCTTCAGATCTTTATTCCCTGGGTTGTACAAATCAGCCACAACTCGGCAGAAAGTCTACACCTCCTCATAAACTGCTCCTCTTCCAATCCAACAGTGCTGCTTCAATCAGAGTACGTTCACCGCTTGGTGTGCATTCTTGCTGTAACTGGGCATCACTCATTTACTTCCAAACCTCAGCCTCTGGGATCCATCTGTCATGGGTAGGAGAGCGGGCAAAGAAGTGGCAGATGGTTACAATGTGGAAAAGTGCAAGGTTATGCACTTTGGAAGGAGAAATGACGGCATAGACTATTTTCTAAATGGGAAGGTGCTTAGGAAATCAGAAGTACAAAGAGATTTGGGCGTCCTTGTTCATGATTCTCTTAAGGCTAACGTGCAGGTTCAGCCGGCAGTTAGTTGTTTTTACACAGAGGATAGTGGGTGCCTGGAACTCGCTGCCGGAGGAGGTGGTGGAAGCAGGGACGATAGTGACGTTTAAGGGCCATCTTGACAAATACATGAATAGGATGGGAATAGAGGGATACGGACCCCGGAAGTGGGGAAGATTTTAGTTTAGACGGGCAGCATGGTCGGTGCGGGCTTGGAGGGCCGAATGGCTTGTTCCTGTGATGTACTTTTCTTTGTTCTTTGTAGGAAGGCAAATGCAATGTTAGCATTCATGTTGAGAGGACTAGAATATAAGACCAGGGATGTACTTCAGAGCCTAGATAAGACTCTGATCAGACCCCATTTGGGGTATTGTGAGCAGCTTTTGGCCCCCTATCTAAGGAAGGATGTGCTGGTCTTGGAAAGGGTCCAGAGGAGGTTCACAAGAATGATCCCTGGAATGAAGAGCTTGTCGTATGAGGAACAGTTGAGGATTCTGTGTCTGCACTCGTTGGAGTTTAGAAGGATGAGGGGGGATCTTATTGAAACTTCCAGGATACTGCGAGGCCTGGATAGAGTGGACGTGGAGAGGATGTTTCCACTTGTAGGAAAAACTAGAACCCGAGGACGCAATCTCAGACTAAAGGGACGATCCTTTAAAACAGAGATGAGGAGGAATTTCTTCAGCCAGAGGGTGGTGAATCTGTGGAACGCTTTGCCGCAGAAGGCTGTGGAGGCCAAATCACTGAGTGTCTTTAAAACAGAGATCAATAGGTTTTTGATCAATAAGGGGATCAGGGGTTATGGGGAGAAGGCAGGAAAATGGGGATGAGAAAATTATCAGCCATGATTTGGGGCAGCAGGGTAGCATGGTGGTTAGCATAAATGCTTCACAGCTCCAGGGTCCCAGGTTCGATTCCCGGCTGGGTCACTGTCTGTGTGGAGTCTGCACGTCCTACCCCTGTGTGCGTGGGTTTCCTCCGGGTGCTCCGGTTTCCTCCCACAGTCCAAAGATGTGCGGGTTAGGTGGATTGGCCATGCTAAATTGCCCGTAGTGTCCTAATGAAAGTAAGGTTAAGGGGGGGGTTGTTGGGTTACGGGTATAGGGTGGATATGTGGGTTTGAGTAGGGTGATCATGGCTCGGCACAACATTGAGGGCCGAAGGGCCTGTTCTGTGCTGTACTGTTCTATGTTCTATGATTGAATGGCGGAGCAGACTCGATGGGCCGAGTGGCCTCATTTTGCTCCTATGTCTTATGGTTTTATGGCCCACTGCACCTGTGCCTTAGGCAAGGAATTCCTCTCTTATATCTTTCAATGAACTGAAATCTTCCTTTGCATAAACAGACCAGGTGCAGAAAGGAAGCAAAGCGCTCACTTTAGAATTCTGTGTGTGTTCCTTCATTTGTGATTTTAACAAACCCTCAGTGAACCCGTAATGACTTTTTTGCTTCATTTTCAATAATGCTATTAATCCATTAGCGAGATCACGACCAGCATTAAATACAGACAAACAGTCCATTAGCGCAGTCCACTAGCGTTGCTTCCTATCTTTTAAACATTTACTCTCTTGCTAACATCATTAAAAAAGACAAAGATAATGGCCCTTATTAAGACTTTGAATAATTGTCAAGGAAATTAGATGCGAGAGCCCCCTCCTTCGAATATGTGGGACTTTGTATCGTTTCAAAACAGACGGATAAAATTAGAGGGAAGAAACAGAGTATGTGAGTCCAATTCTAAATAAGTGAGTCTTGACAGGTGTTAAGATTTAATTGTGCAATTAGCATAATACTAAATGATTCATCTGTCCCATGTCACACATTCGTGAGTTTGTGAGCGAGAGGACACAGCATGTTCCCCTTTCCAGTTTATAGCATTAAGAATAATGGCAAAATTAATTTTGCAACAGGTGCAATTGAACCAGGTTCACACTTGCTGCTGCTATCATCCTAACCCCTGACAGCTCTGTGGTGATCAGAGCTGCAACTGCTTCGCTCTGTCCCTAAACAAGAACGCCCTCGCTTAACGGGTGCTCAACTGCCTTCCTTTTCTGGGTAAATACGCCATGGGGGTCACTGACTCCTGGAGGGAATCATGGGCCAAGAGCGGGGAAGAGGGAATAATTGGATGGCTGCTTAAGAATGCCAGAACCGGCAAAGCCAGTGGGCGGCACAGTGGCACATGATGTGCTGGTCTAACATCGACTGCAACTGGATGCAGTAAAACGAAAAACAGGCTTCCGACACAGGAGATGGTCCAACACTGTTTTATTGAACCTGTTGATTGCTCTACATAATCTGCTGTGGGTTGACACTCTATTAACCGAACTGATAACCTCCTCCTGGCTTGACCAGACTAGCTCTCTATCACATGATGGTGATGTTCATTGGCCTGTGCACTGGGACTATCTCCCTAGCCGTGTCCTGTGAGAGAGAGAGAGAGAGAGCCTTAATGCCCTGTGGGCTTTATAGTGGTGGTGTCCTGTCTGGTGATTGGTTGTTCTGTGTCGTGTGTGTTCATTGGTTATCCTGTGTGTCAATCACTGCCTGTCTGCATCTCATGGCATACATGAGTGGATATTATGACAGCACAGTGGTTAGCACTGTTGCTTCACAGCTCCAGGGACCCAGGTTCAATTCCATCCTCGGGTAACTGTGTGGAGTGTGCACTTTCTCCCCATGTCTGCGTTGGTTTCCTCCGGGTGCTCCGGTTTCCTCCCACAGTCCAAAGATGCTAAATTGCCCCTTAGTGTCCAAAGGTAAGGATAGGGCAGGGGAGTGGGCCTTGTGTTACGACACCTTGGGTTACTGGGCAGTTGATTCCAGCCCACCGACACTGGAGCCCCACCACAAGTGAATTAACCATTAATTCGTACACACGTCTTTGGCCCCTTGACTGGTCAATAAGTTATAGCCGCCAGTTTTGTATGTTGAACACAATAACTGTTTTATAACAGAAACACAAAGTTGAAATGTGCAGCAATTATGACAGAATAACGCTAAGTTAATCTACTCCTTCCCCCCCTCCCTCCCCGCTTTTACCGTCCTACCCTCTACCCAAACACACACAAGGCAGACACACACACAGAGGGAAGGGAGAGGGTGGAAATAAGATGGGGATTAATATGAAATGAAAGAAGAGTGTCTTTGCTTCTGATGAAGTCGTTGCAACAGGCTGCCTTCCCAGGATGCCGAGGTATCAAAGCCACTTGTGTACTGTTAGAGATGGTCCGTTGGTGGCAGCATTCAGCCAGAACTCCCAGACAATAGACTTTCCTCTGGAGAGGCACTTTGACTTTTATGAACCTGGGCCTTCATTCAAATAACAGCCTCAGGCCTGTTTAGTTCTTATTGGGTTCCAATTCCACCAGAAAGGGCAGCACGGTAGCATTGTGGATAGCACAATTGCTTCACAGCTCCAGGGTCCCAGTTTCGATTCCGGCTTGGGTCACTATCTGTGCAGAGTCTGCACATCCTCCCCGTGTCTGCGTGGGTTTCCTCCGGGTGCTCCGGTTTCCTCCCACAGTCCAAAGATGTGCAGGTTAGGTGGATTGGCCATGATAAATTGCCCTTAGTGTCCAAAATTGCCCTTAGTGTTGGGTGGGGTTACTGGGTTATGGGGATAGGGTGGAGGTGTTGACCTTGGGTAGGGTGCTCTTTCCAAGAGCCGGTGCAGACTCGATGGGCCGAATGGCCTCCTTCTGCACTGTAAATTCTATGATCTATGAACTAATTAACAACAGCCTTACTGAGGTAAGAGCAGAGTCCCCTCCCACACAAGTTTTTAAAATGATTTTTAAAAATCTTAACCCTGCCTGCTGTTTTTGCCATTCAGTCTGGCTATGCAGAGAGAGACGTTTCCTTGTACCTTCAGAAATAATCCAGTGGACAAGAAAGAAATCAGGGCTGTGATCCTCCAGGCTGCTGGAATCAAAACAAAACTAAAACCTGGTCACACTCAGGAACATTCCAGAACCAGCAGAACCAATCACTGCCGATCCCCACAGAAGAACGCGGCTTTTGGGGACAACTTATTGCCAAGCCAGTCAGTCCGGGTCCTCACTGACCAAACAGCACATCCTGCCGGAGTTTCCTGCTTTTAAATTAAAGGTAAGTTGCTTGGTCTTAAAGGCATTGATCATGCATGGGCAAAAATGACAATAGCGAAAAGATTAATGGAAATTCAAAGGAGGAAAAGGGAGCAGTCAGGGATTGAACAGGAGGATCCTTACACTAGGTAGGGTGCTTTTTCAGAGGTTTGGTATTGACTCGATGGGCCGAATAGCCTCCTTCTGATCTGTAGAGATTCTATGATGGGCTGAATGGTCTCTTTCTGTGTTGTATCATTCTATGAACGCAATAGGTAAAGGCTCAGCCTAGTTTATAACTGATGAGCTAGTTGACCTCTGCCATTAGGATGTTGCAATTAGTCTCATTATTTCTGGAATAGAGAGGAGTGGGGAGTGTTTGGGTGGGTGGGGTCATGAATCGGGATATATTTACCTTCCTCCTGATGGAAAGTATATCTTCATAGAAGTCAGATAAGGACAAGTCAGTTTGGCTTCAAACCCATCCAGTCCTGATGGAATAACTTGCATCTGATCATGCAGAAGGAGGCCATTCGGCCCATCGAGTCTGCAACGACCCACTTAAGCCCTAATTTCCACCCTATCTCCGTAACCCAATAACCGCTCCTAACCTTTTTGATCACTAAGGGCAATTTATCGTGGCCAATCCACCTAACCTGCATGTCTATGGACTGTGGGAGGAAACCGGAGCACCCGGAGGAAACCCACGCAGACATGGGGAGAACGTGCAGACTCCGCACAGACAGTGACCCAGCGGGGAATCGAACCTGGGATCCTGGCGCTGTGAAGCCACAGTGCTATCCACTTGTGCTACCGTGCTGCCCATAAAAAAGAAGCCAAGAATCAGATCAATGAAACAAAACACACCACATACACAACGGCTGGTATCCGTCACCAGTGTTTTATTATTGTGTGAGAAATTGTACTTCAACGCTACTCTGATCCTTTGAGGAAAGAGGGAAGAAAACTGGAGAGAAAGAAAAGACAAATGGAAAACTGCCCTTTATCTCCAGGGGACTGAAATTCCAAAAGTGAGCAAAGTCATAGGTCATAGAGTTTACAGTGCAGAAGGGGGCTAATCGGCCCATCGGGTCTGCACCAGCTCTTGGAAAGACCACCCTATCCCCGTAACCCAGTAACCCAACCTAAGTTTCATGAACACTAAGAGCAATTTAGCATGGCCAATCCACCTAACCCGCACATCTTTGGACTGTGGGAGGAAACCGGAGCACCCGGAGGAAACCCACGCAGACACGAGGAGGACGTGCAGACTCCGCACAGACAGCGACCCAGCCGGGAATCGAACCTGGGACCCTGGAGCTGTGAAGCATTTATGCTAACCACCATGCTACCGTGCTGCCCAAATGGTAAATCTGCGTATTAGAATGAGCTAGTCTCAGTGCAGTTTCCTGAGGCACCGGAGGCATTGGGATCTACCCATCTCGCCTCGGGTGAGCACTGTTCAGCACTGTTCTGCACAAACAGGGACCAAATGGAATGCCACTTGTGGGGGGGGGGGGGGTCTCCCAGGGGAACGGAGGCCCCCAGTTGCATGTCGTTTGGACAGGGTGACACCCTGGCACTCTCAGCGAAGAACCCCAGCAGCGCCAGCCTGACACCCTGGCAGTGCCACCTGCAAAGATACCCAGGTAGTGCTGGCAGGGACACTGCCAGGCTACCAGGTTGGCACTGCCAAGATGCCAAACTGGCATTTTTCACGTGGCGGCCATCACGTCAGGGATACCCTGCAAGGATGTTGGGGGGAGGGGGGGGCGGGGGGGTGCAACAGGGGCTCCAGAGATTGAGACACCGTTTAAAGATTCTGACCCGATCTCTCGCTACACTGCGGAGTTCTGGCGAGCGGAGCTCCTCAGCCCAGAAAACAGTGGGGGGGGGGGGGGGGTTGTTGGGTTACGGGTATAGGGTGGATACGTGGGTTTGAGTAGGGTGATCATTGCTCGGCACAACATCGAGGGCCGAAGGGCCTGTTCTGTGCTGTACTGTTCTATCTATGTTCTATGTACCACAAGAACGTGATATCTCATGAGGCCTCGGCTGCGCGTTCTCTGCAGAGGGCCCGATCAAACCCGAGCGGCATCCGATAGCATTGTGTTTCTCAGCACTGTGAGCGCTGGGAATATTGTAGCCACCTGGGGTGGCCACGTCCTGCTTACAAAATGTACACTTTGCAAAGAATGCAGGGAAAATGAACAATGCTGAGAAAGCAAGCAGGTGCGAGGTTTGTCTGTTAATTGGAGCTGTAGCTCCCAGACAAGACCGATACTGCAAAGCCATTACCATACTAATGAGCCATCTCCGGGGACAAAAGAGTAACATTTAGGTAAACGATACTAAAGCAGACACCCCGGCGCCAGAGGAGACTAGAACAAAGCAGGCCAACGGCCACCTAGGACAAGCCTTATTGGTCGAGATCGATACCGATGATCCAATTAATTGGGACCAAGTTCAAGGCCCGCCCAAATGCCCTTTGGGTATAAGAAGAAGACCCCAAGAGAGAATCGCTCTCTTGGCCTTGGCTCTCCGCGAGGGGAGACCTGCCTAGCAGCTGCACCAGAACAAGTAAGTCCAAAGTCAATGCACGCTACGAGACAGACGCTCCTAGCTACTATTCCATACCAGCTCGACCCCAGCAGCCTCAGAACCAGACAACGGCCATTGTTCCTCTGGCAGAGTGGGCACCTGAAGCTAAGTATAGGCTTTAGTAGTAGTGATACTTTAGTTTGTAAAGTTTTGTGCATGATTATATTTGACTGTGTGTGTAAATAAATGAGCATTGATTTCGAATTTACTAACTGGCGTATCGAGCCTTTGATCAGTATTCGGTTTTGAACCTTGTGGCGATAACGAAAGATACCTGGCGACCCTTGAACAAACGTAATTAGAATTAAGGAAGGCGACCATATTAATCGCCATAAACAGAGCCAATTAAAGAGAGAACACAACAAGCAACACTATGTGGCTAAACACACTGACAATGGGACTTTGTACCCACTTAGTTAAATCGTGCCCACCTCTGACAGTGTCACACTCCTCCAGTACCGCACTAGAATTGGCTCATATCCTTGGAATAGGACTTTTTAAATTGATTTATAGAACATGGGCATTTCTGACTGGGACAACATTTGTTGCCCATCCCTAATTGCCCTTCAGAATGTGGTGGTGTGCTGCCTTCTTGAATCGCCACGGTGTCTTTGGGCGATTTCTGCCTTTGGCAGAAAATTCCAGTCAGCCTCTGATCAATAATCTTTACTGGCCTTGTGGTGGTCCATGGAAAGCATATATTTTCTTTTTGTGTGATGTCCCTTTAAGGCTAAAGTGGACTGGGGACATTCTGAGAGGGGGGGGGGGTTAATTGGTTTCCTGATTGTGACATTATTAGGTTCCAAGTAATGTCCATGTGACCTGGGGTTTCCATCAGTATGACCAGCTAAGAAGCAAAACGTAAATAGAAAATGAATTGCTGTGGTTCAGTATCAGTCTGTGTTTTCTGTTTGGCAGTTCAGAGCAAACTGAAGATTCTGATTAGGGAAAATAAACAAGGTTCTTTCTGTGCGGCAAGTTTTCTGTTTAGCAGAATGGGAACACATCCTGGTGTGAAGTTGGAATCTGAAAATAGAGCAGAGTTGCTGTGTGTGTGTTGTGCAATTGGAAAGGACAGAACACTGCGGACAGGAAGGGAAAGAGATTGCGGATTGAACAAGGCCCATTGCTACCATTAGATGCTGCTGGAGCTTGTCATAATATACAGCAGCAGACACACACTGATGGACACACACAGGGACCAATCAACATGCACAAACACCGCAGCCAATCACCAGTTAGAATACACGCACTATAAAGGCAGAGGGCACCACGGTTCCCGTTTATTCTGGGTGCTGCCTCTCAGTGGAACAGGAACTCATCCAGTCCAGCACAGACTCACAGCACGTGCTGAGAGAATCAACTGGTTCGGACAAGGCTTGGGTCTCTAGTTTAAGTTAGCATCATTTAGACCCGCAGTCATCGTGTGTTAGTTAGTTAGAAGTTAGTTAATAAAATTGAGTTGAACCTTCCTCAGTGTTGGTAGTGTCTGTCTATCTCTCACGTCTACACTAGCCAACACTTCAGAGCTCACAAGACCAGGTAAAGGGATCAGAGAAGGGAGCCTTTGGTGATTCCTGTGCCTCAGAACTGCAACTCAAAGCTGAAACGATTAGATGGGAAGTCAGAGATCTCACAAAACGAAGGCTGAGTTGGAAGAACTCATCCAACGGCCTGGTGAAAAGGGCGGTCCAGACTTTCAAAAGGGCCATTTTTTAAAAATGGGTTCCATGGACATGCGACTGGTGTGGCTCCTTTTTAACTACCAAACAACGCCCCACCTGCAGAACTGCTGATGGGCCGATGGGTTTGAACCCAGTTGAGGCTCACATTTATAAATCTCGGCAGGAAAGGGGACGGGGCACTTTTACCTTGTTCCATATACTGCACGCATTAAGGTACAATACCTTCCGTCCTTATAGCCAAGTTCCGCACACATGAGTGCGCCCTCAACCGGGACCTGGGATTCATGTCGCTATACATTCATCCCCCACCATCTGGCCTGGGTTTGCGAAATCCTACCAACTGTCCTGGCTTGAGACAATTCACACCTCTTTAACCTGGGGTTACCCCTATCTCTGGATCTGTAAAGACTGAATTACCTGCAAATGCTCGCATTCTAAGCATTGTCTGGCATCTTTGAATTTGTCTGTATATATGTTTCTGGATCATACCTCTCCATTCACCTGAGGAAGGAGCAGTGCTCCGAAAGCTAGTGTTTGAAACAAACATGTTGGACTTTAACCTGGTGTTGTAAGATTTCTTACTGTGCTCACCCCAGTCCAACGCCGGCATCTCCACATCTTTTTAATAAGTTATTGGTCTCAACAGGGATTACAACAGTTTTTCAGTAGCATTGACAAGCTCCCTACCACGTGCAACAACAGAATCATATGGCACTGAAAGAGGCCATTCGGCCCACGTTACCTGTGTCTGCTCCAATTAGTCCCACTCTCCCTGCTGTTTCACCATAACTCCACAAGTATTTTCTTTTCAACTTTTGATCTTGATTATTGAATCCGCTTCCACCCTTTCAAGCGCTGCGTCCCCGTCGAGAGCAATTTGCTGCGTACCAAAATAATTCTCCTCAACTCCCACCTGCACCTTTTGCCAATCCTGCCAAAATTTATATCGCTCCCTTCAAAGAAGGAATATTTTAAGTCGGCGTTGGAGAAAAGATAAACACAAATCAATTTGAGTGCTTATTTTTACATGTGGTGGGGAGAGAACGATGAATAGATTGTGCTTCTAGTCATTCGGAAGGGAAAGGCTCAGCCTCCACTGATTAACAACAAATAGATTTGTTCACTTCCTGCGCTAATTTACAACTAGATGAAACGCTTTGCTGGAGCTGCCTTTATTTGATTGGAGTTCTCAACATATGAAAGAATATTTATGCAGAAATAATTGGAACGCACAAACTGATGTCAGAAGAGTTGCCTTTCTCCCAGAGAGCTGCACTGTAAACCCACGACTCGGTCAATCAGCATTGCCGGCAACACTTACGTGCCATGTCTAACTTTGAATGCGAATTGACAAAGACAACAAAACATAATTTTAAAAAACAGGTTGAAACTAAGTGTCAGACACATAAATATAATTCACACTGTAAATGTTGCGGATTGCCTCTTCTTGAAGTATAGATACATGAAAGATTGTTCCGCCTGTCTGCAGAGTCCAGACCTAGGGATCACAGGCAGCCATTATTAGGATCCCGAATGAGAACCCAACTGTTTGCAATTTGCAAAATTATGCAAAAACCTTACTGCACCACAGAAGTGATAATATTGATAGATGTCTTTTATGTTAAAACAAACTTTAATTTAAAGAGAATTAACCGCATTAGCAACAAAGAAATAGCTTTACAGTTAACAGTTACAACAGTTCTTAAATAAAAGAGAAAACCTTAACTTACTTCCTAAACCTGCCTCTATATTCCAATTAAGCAAACCAATATATTTAAAATACCACTCATGAACAAAGTTAACAACCAGGTTTCCATTTCCTTTGCTCTGTGCAGAATCTTTGGAGAGATAACATTTCGAGAATGAACTGAGACATCTCTCTTCAGATAAGAGTTCTAGGACTGCCTTTTCAGACAAATATGTCTCTACCCATTAACTGCATCATCTATA
Organism: Scyliorhinus canicula; assembly: GCF_902713615.1. Lineage (NCBI taxonomy): Eukaryota > Metazoa > Chordata > Chondrichthyes > Carcharhiniformes > Scyliorhinidae > Scyliorhinus > Scyliorhinus canicula. The sequence continues at coordinate 16,008,333 of NC_052146.1, forward strand.
CCCAAAGCATAAGGCATTATTTTGTATCTTTTGACAAATATCCCATGACTTCTTTAGTCAGGACCAAACCCAATATCCCTCATAAATCATCTATACCCCAGGGGTCCTTCAAGCTTAAACAATATGCATTAGCTCACTATCTGCAAACAAGTAAATGGTTCTCAAGGTCTATTCGCAGAACACTTCACCTGCAAATCAATTATTACCATACGTTTACAATACCTTAATCACAGCTCTAGCAGACATACTGTCTGTACGCACTTTATCCTAGTTTTTAACATTGCTATAAAAATTTTAAACATGACTATTTTTAATTGATTTATAGATCACACCATTTATGGCTTAGATGATGGAAACCTTCTTCAATCAGAGTATGGTGAGTATTGTGAATGTTCTACCTTGGAGAGCTGTAAATGTTCAGCCATTGAGTTTGCTCCAAGCAGGGGGCAGCAGGGTGGCGCTGTGTTTAGCACTGCTGTCTCAACGGCGGCGAGGTCCAGATTCGATCCTGGCTCCGGGTCACTGTCTGTGTGGAGTTTGCACATTCTCCCCGTGTTTGCGTGGGCTTCGCCCCCACATCCCAAAGATTGTTGAATGACTGAGCAGGCTACTGGGACCGATTGGCCTCTGCTGATCCTATTTTTGTATTCTTGTCCAAAGCAGAAGCCTCCCCGATCAAACGTCCATCTCTTGTGTCAATGGAGTCATAGAAACCTCAGCGCAGGAGGAGTCCAATCTTGCACATCACCCCTGCACTGTCCTACCTTCTTAGCGGTGACTATCACCACTAACTCCACTTCCCTGCTCTTTCTGAGATCTGGTCTGGTGTGTGCCAAAAGATTTCATCACATGACTTCCCACTTTAACTGGTCCCAACCCCAGTTAAACAGCCCTGAGACAAAATGCAGCAGAAAATACCCAGCTTGTTGCCAGCATGAAATACTGAGACCGACGTTCAGAATGCACACCGACACAAGTCATTGCTCCCGCCCAGGAAATGCCAACCTTCACCCTCCCAGTACCTGAAGAAGACTGTGTTCTCAAATGAGTGCAGACAGGAAAATCTTTGGAAGTACCATCTACATACTATCAACACGCTCCATACCTGTCAGAACATGGCCGGTTACGCCAATGTCATTTTCCTTGCCGGGCAGAAACAGAAGTCAGGACGGTTTCCAAGAATACAAATCTTTGGATTTGGATTTGTTTATTTTCACGTGTGCCGAGGTACAGTGAAAAGTATTGTTCTGTGTACAGTCCTGACAGATCGTTCAAAGATGCACAATGTAAATACATAGACACAGACATTAGGTGAAGTGTACGGAGTGTAGTACTACTCAGTAGAGAAAATGTGTGAGGGGTTCAGATCAGTCCAAAAGAGGGTTGTTTAGCCTGGCAACAGCGGGGAAGAAGCTGTTTTTGAATTTGTTCGTGCGTGTTCTCAGACTTTTGTATCTCCTGCCTAATGGAAGAAGTTGGAAGAGTGAGTAAGCCAGGTGGGAGGGGGTCTTTTATAATGCTGCCCGCTTTCCCTAGGCAGCGGGAGGTGTAGATGGAGTCAATGGATGGGAGGCGGGCTCGTGTGATGGACTGGGCGGTGTTCACGACTCTCTGTAGTTTCTTACGGTCCTGGGACGAGCAGTTGCCATATCAGGCTGTGATGCAGCCTGATAGGATGCTTTCTATGGTGCATCTGTAAAAGTTGGTAAAAGTCAATATGGACATGCCACATTTCCTTAGTTTCTAGTTTCCTGAGGAAGTATAGGCGTTGTTGTGCTTTCTTGTGCGGAGGTTCCTCAGGGTAGTGTCCTGGGCCCAACCATTTTCAGCTGCTCCATCAATGACTTTTCTTCCATCATAATGCGAGGATGTTCGCTGCTGATTGCACAATGTTCAGTACCATTCACTGCAGACACTGAAACAATCCATTTCCAAATGCAGCAAGACCTGTACAACATACAGAATTGGGCTGACAATTGGCAAGTAACATTTACACCACACAAATGCAGGCAATTGCTATTTCCAAAAAGAGAGGATCTAACCATCACCCCTTGACGTTCAATGGCATTACAATCATTGAATCTCCCACCATCAATATCCTGGGGGTTACCATTGACCAGAAACTGAACTGGACCAGCCAGATAAATACTGTGGTTACCTGAGCAGGTCAGAGGCCAGGAATTCTGCAGTGAGTAACTCACCTCCTGACTGCCCAAAGCCTGTCCACCATCTACAAAGCACAAGTCAGGAGTGTGATGGAATACTCTCCACTTGCCTGGATGAGTGCAGTTCCAACAACACTCATGAAGTTTGACAGCATCCAGGACAAAGCAGCCCATTTGATGCCCACCCCTTCCACGAACACTCACTCCCTCCACCACTGGTGCACAGTGGCAGCTGTGTGTACCTTTTCCAAGATGCACTGCAGGAACTGACCAACGCTCCTGAGCCAGCAGCTTCGAAACCCATGAACACTGCCATCGAGAAGGACAATGGCAACAGCTACATGGGAACACCCCGGCCTCAAAGTTCCCCTCCAAGCCACTCACCATCCTGACTTGGAAAAATAGTTCCGTTCCGTCACTTTTACTGGTCAAATTCGGGGAACTCTCTTCCAAACTCTCTTCCATGGTCTGCAGCACTTCAAGAAGGGGTCTCACCACCACCTTTACAAATGTAATCCAGAATGAGTAATAAATTCCGGCCTAAACAGCAAAGTCAAACATCCCTTGAATTAGTAAAATAAAATAACCAGTTGTGATAAATGTAGGAATTTGAGCTTTGTGAGGGCCACGAAGAATCCAGCACGAGTCTTCAGGATAAAAAGAAATAACATTTATTTACAATAACATATATATATATACAACAGCAGCAACGTCCCTTGCTGCTCACTCCTCTCTCTCTCTGCTGGTTCCAAACTGGCCAGCTCTATTTATGCAGGGAGTCTGCTAATGATTTCTCCCCCCCCTCTCCCCCCTCATTGGGGAAGCTCATACTCCCACAGGATTGTGGGATTGTCATTAGTCCCCAGCCAATGGTAAGCAGGCAGGTTATAACATTGAAATATATTGTGTTACAAGTCTCTGGTGAGGTAAAAGTTAAAAGCCTGGGTTAGAGTATGTTTGACTGTTGAAGTCATGTTTTAAAAGAATCTTAGTTTGAAAGACAACAAAGCTTTTGGGAGCCAGAGGTTAAATTCACCATCGTAAAAAGCCTGGGCTAATGCAGTTTTGTTTTGATGAAGGGGATTCCCTCGGGAGTGAATTAGCTTTAAGCTTGGTGAGATGATGACATCGCTGAGTGCAGCTAAGGCATCGGGTTTTTTTGAGAAAGCTTTGAAAAAGCCAGTTGAAACAGCTTTTGAAGACACACAGCCAGAACTCCTGACAGGAGTCCGATCTTGTCTGTGAAGCAGCATCAAAAGATCTATTTCTCAAAGAATAACTCTCTAAAGCTGCAGGGGCTTATTTAGCTCACTGAGTTAAATCGCTGGCTTTTAAAGCAGACCAAGCAGGCCAGCAGCACGGTTCGATTCCCGTACCAGCCTCCCCGGACATGCGCCGGAATGTGGCGACTAGGGGCTTTTCACAGTAACTTCATTGAAGCCTACTTGTGACAATAAGCTATTTTCATTTCATTTTCAGCAAGTATTCCTCTTTGCCATTGGTATTTAAGGTGGATTGAGAGCTGAGATGGATGTTTACTTGTTGTTTAAGTGGGATTAAAGATAGCAACTAAGGGTATTGTTTTCACTGTATTGGGTAGTATTGTTTAAGGAGTAATTATAGCTATTTCCGGGTATGATGTTAAAGGTTTTACTACCGTGTTCATAATAAAGTTTGTTTTAATATACCATATTTCTTTGTGCAATCACTTTGTGCAATGAATCCTTTCCTCACAGTCTTACAAGATTAAAATAAAATATTGGGGTTTCTGTCCAGCATCCTAGCCACTGTGGGGTCAGGTCTGGTATCGCAACACACCTGAAGCTCTCAATCATACTGTGAGAACTGACAGGCACCCTGCTGTGATAATGATAGGTTGCTATGTCAGTCACTAATCCTGCAATGAGTACCCTCAGGCTTATGTCAACAGACACAGTGAAGTGGAACATTACTTTTTTGAACACTAGGCAATTCCACCCCCCCCCCCCCCCACCCCTGCAACCACCAAATATTTAAACAACAGGGAATTTAAATGCCTTTGGCGTTTCTTTTGAGAGTTCTCTTAACAGTCCTTTTGACAGTTCCAACGGAGTTATGCATTTTTGTTTACACATTCATGCCTACTTTTAACAATCTCAAAGGACACCTGACCATATCTAAAAGGGTATTCTTTCTCTGCAAAAAAAAACTCCAGCTGCTTTGGATCTTCTCCTACCAGTTGGGCATAAGGTGTGCATTGGGCAACCCACGAGCCGGAACCATATCTGACTGAGGCAGCTGCACTGTACACATACACTCACTCTGCGAGCCACAGAAGTGCGCATCCGTCCCCATTCTTCTCCTGCACAAATGGCGGAGGCTGGGATCAGGGGCAGGAATTTTAGATCCGGTCTGCCACTGAAATTTTGGCTAAGGTGGAAAGCTGTGCAAAGGTTCCAGCCGGATCTTTACAAAGTGCAGAATATTTATTTTTTGACTTTCAATCCCCAGGATGAATTATATTCAGTTCAGCAAATTCTGTATCCATGTTCAGGGAGGACAATTTGTGCTCAAAGAAAAAAAGTTGTCAAGCTGTGGACCTCGAGGATGATAGAGTCACGATTCAATTTTCTGCACCATTGAAACCTGTTTTCCAAAGCACAAAACAAATGATGTGGAAGGTCATGATGAATCATTACATTAATGGCCAATTTCTTCAGGAGAATATGATCAAGGCCAGAAGCAAGGTGGGCGAGACATTGCTTCGGGAGGGCTTGGAGGCTGCATTTTATTGGAAGCTGCCAATTGAATAGCTGTCACTGGGGCTGCCGTCCAATTAAGGACAGCAGCTTGCCCCCCACCCTCCCCAAGAACTGCCGGCCCAATCAGAGGACCAGCATCCCATCAGTCTCAGCAATGCTACAGGGAGCGGTGGTCATTGCTGGGGCTGCACCTGGAGGATGAGGGTACAATGATGGACATGCATCCCCATAACCGGGTAAATGAGGTCTGGAGATGCAAGAGCAGTCAGGCAGGTCCTGGCATGGGTGTGTTGTGTCGGGGGAGGGGACGGTGGTCACCGAGGATAGATGGTGCCAATGCTGCCTGGGCGGTCATTGCCAGAGGGCGAGCCTCTTTTTGGGCTAAAGGAGACTCCTCAACTCCCTCACCTCGAGAGCTCACTGAAAAGCTTGCACAGTTTCATGGTGGTCTACCTATTTGACAGAGGGCGCCACACTCACACAACTGGCAAAATACCGGTGGCGATGGGAAGAAGTCCTGAATTAGCTCCTTATGTGGGCTCAGGGTGGGTGGGCGAGCAGCCACCTTTCCGACTGCTGGCAAAATGGCAGGACAGCAGGACAGGATGGACATATCATCTGAGAGATTCCCACACCATTTTGCCGGCCTAAATTTTAAGCAGCCCGCTCTGCGCCCATTGATTGTGGCTCCATGGCCGGAGGGATATGATTATAATGGAAAGAAAACTTAGACCTGAATCTTGCGCTCGTCTGGCACGCGCCATCGGGCTGGCCCAGAAGTGGAGGCTTTCGGTCACAGTCCGAACCTGACTGAGATGTCAGTCTGGCTGGTCAATAAACTGGCAGCCAGCGTGAAATGTGCGCTGAGAAAGACCCAGCGCTGCCTGATGCAGGTGAGCAAGAAAAGGCCGGGTGCTGAGCGCAGCGAGGATGGACATGTCCAGCGACTCCCTGAAGGCTGACGGTTGCTATGGAACTGCCTCAAGGAGCTGCAGTTCTGTATAAATGAAATCAGCTCTAAAGAATACTGCAACACTGCAAAGGTCAAAGCACGCAACAGCAGACCGCATAACACCTCAGCCCTGAAATGTCTATTTCTATTTTATATCAATGCGAACGTTTTATCCCAGCCTGGAATGTGCTTGATGTGAGGACGGAAAGGCCACCTAGCCTTTTGGCCCATCTGTCAAGCATAAAAATGGACGCGCCACATAAATTCACCAACAATTCCTTAATGGGCATAATTAATTGTCCGCGGGAACGCTTCGGACTTCTGCACCCGCCTACTGACTGTAAAGTTGCGCACGACCGCGATGATGTCAGGACAGGCAACCAACGTCTTCTTGTGCAATTTCACGTAAAATTCTGCCCTTACTGTCTTTAGTTTATGTGGCTTTACTTTCAAAAATGTTGAGGTCGCATTGAAGGCTGCCCAGTTTTTGCTCTGTTTAAAAATGGAAGATGGTCAAATGGGGTTGACACGGGTTCTGTCCTCCTACAGATTGTGTTCTTCACACTGCAATGGAGCGCGCATCAAAACTGTCCACGTCACTTGCCTGCCCACTATCTACAAGTCACATATCAGGAATGCGATGGAATACTGCCCACTTGCCTGGATGAGTGCAATTTCAACAACCTTAAAAAAGATCCACACCATCAAAGACAAAGTGGTTCACCAGCATGTTAAGCAATCACTGTCTCCATCACCAATGCAAGTGGGACATAACGATGCAACAGATCCATCAAAAAATATTCCAGACAAAATAAAACTCCATCATTGAAAGGTGTGAAAAAGACCATTTGGTCCTAGAAACTTGCTATTATCAGTAGATGTTAGATACACAAAGGTAGTTCTAAGGGATATATATTTGTATTGGTAAAAATTAGAACTAAGATACAATTTTACACTGGTTTAATTTAATATTTCTGGGCCTGGAAGGATAAGACCTGTAGTTAGATTATTGCCGTACAAAGGCATTTTTATGTGTAGGGGTTGGTTAAGTTCCAACTGTGTTTTAATTGTGCTTCAAGAAGACTATTGCGTGAATACTAAATAAAAGACATTAGCATATGGGAGTTGCTTACCAATTGGGGTCTTGTAGGACAGGGAAGCTCTTAATTTTAATTTAGCTGATTTGATGGTGGTTGGAGATGTGTAATGAGATCAAAGGTAGCTTGCGTAGCTCTGCTCGAAGCAGTTGGTTTAGAAGGCTAGAAGAAAAGTCATACCATGAAGTAATGGCGAAGTAAACAATTAGAGATCTGAAAAGCAGGTAGTTAAGGAAACTAGCGAATTAAAGAATTGTGTGCATGATGCCTGGAGGTAAGTGAACAGAAACCAAGGTGTTGTTCAGAAGAATTCATGAAAGAGTGAACAAAGTGTTCTGAGTTAAAGAGACAATTGCAGTAACCAGATTTAAATTGGGACAGCCGCCTTCAAAGGCAAAACAAAAGTCTGATGCCATTTTAATACAATCTGGGAATTGAAAGTTAAAACAATTGTAAGAGGTTTGCACAGCAGTCAAGGAAAGTTAATCCTAAAGATATTTGCATACAATTCTGGACTGGATTCACTGTTAAAAGTGGAGAGGAATCTTTCTTTACAATATCATTTGGCAAAACTCCTGTCTAGATTTTGGAGTGCAAACCGTTAAGGAAAGGCATACCTTTGGGAGAAGGTTTTAAAGCATGTTTTTGGGAATGGAGTTTTGAACCTCTCATGTGACAATTGCCTGGGGGCCATTCTGAGGAGACACCCACAAATATTCACTTTGGGGTCACGCCGGAGAGTTTATTTGACCACAGTCATCTGGTATGCTTAAAAGGGACTTTGTGTTAATGAGACAATTGTAATTTAAGATGTACTTTGTAATCCGTGTTAATCCTAAAATCTGTGTGCAGTTGTTAAGCTAAAGGGGGGGGGGGTGGGGGGGGGGGGGGGGGGGGGGGGGGGGGGGGGGAGGGTGAAATGGTGTATTGTACAATCATTTAACTTTTCATGTTTAATAAAGGTTTTCCTGTTGTTAAAGCAGTCCTGTAACCGTTCCTTCATGTTTTATTTAAGAAAAATAGAGTTAAAATCTTTTGAGCCAGGGTTCCTTCCTGGGATCCTCCTGCCCAGTGACAACATCAACTGAGATCATAACAAAGATGACACTGGGGAAATTCACAGGATACATCTCCAATTTTGTTTGAAATGTAGAAATTACATTCTGTTTCTGAGCATCACATTATTATTGTCACATGTATTAGTATACAGTGAAAAGTATTGTTTCTTGCATGCTGTACAAACAATGCATACTATACATAAAGAAGGAAGGAGAGACTGCAGAATATAATGTTACAGTTATAGCAAGGTGTAGAGAAAAGATCAACTTAATACGAGGTGGGTCTATTCCAAAGTCTGATGGCAGTAGGGAAGAGGCTGTGCTTGAGTCGGTTGGTACATGACCTCAAACTTTGGTATCTCTTTCCTGAAGGAAGGAGGTGGAAGAGAGTATGTCCGGGATGCATTGGGTCCTCAATCATGTTGGCTGCCTTTCTGAGGCAGCGGGAATTATAGATAGAGTCCATGAATGGGAGGCTGGTTTGCGTGATGGACTGGGCTACATTCACAACCTTTTGTAGTTCCCTGCGGTCTTGGGCAGAGCAGGCTCCATACCAAGCTGTGATACAACCAGAAAGAATGCTTTCTATGGTGCATCTGTCGAAGTTTGTGAGGGTCGTAGCTGACATGCCAAATTTCCTCAGTCTTCTGAGAAAGTAGAGTCGTTGGTGGGCTTTCTTAACTATAGTGTCGGCATGGGGGGGGGGGGGGGGGGGGGGTTGCGGGGGGGGACCAAGACAGGCTGTTGTTACTCAAATATCTTACAGTGGTAAAGGGGCAGTACAGAAAGGGTATTAGCAGACAGGCTTTTTTATTATTCCCTCGGTTGGGTTCTGCACGACCTCTGTGGTTCCCACTATTTTCAAGGGAATTGTGTTCAAATCTTCCTGGAGTGGGACATCTCACGCCATGTTCCCTTAATTAGACATTGGTCCTGCGTTGCTGTTCATCCCCTGGCTGATTTACACCTTAATAACGATGTGTGGCATGAGATCTCCTCTATTTTTCCAGCAAGGTTTGGAATGCCATTAATGTGGTTTATCCACCAAATGCAATGAATGATTAAACCAACAATAGAACATAATCAACATGTGGTTTTATATATAGGTTCGATGTACAAGTGCTGGAGTTTCCACTTACAAATTCTGCACTGCTGTTAATTGAGATGCTTTTCAATAGAATAAAGGGTTTTTAACACCTTCTGAAAGGTGTCAATGTCCCTTCCCAGCTATCTGTTTCCATCAATGGTGTTTACTGTGCAACTTAATTTGTCATCAGTAAATTTAGATATACTGCTTTCTATTCTTTCATCTAAGTAATTTACCCTGCAGGGGGTCGGAGAATCGCCCGGGACCGGCGTTAATCCCGCCCCCGCCGTGGCCGGAATTCTCCGCCACCCGGGAATCAACGGGGGCAGGAATCACGGCGCGCCGGTCGGCGGGCCCCCCGCGCCGATTCTCCGATTCTCCGGCCCGCGATAGGCCGAAGTCCTGCCGCTGTCAGGCCTCTCCTGCCGACGTGGTTTAAACCACCTCTGGTGCCGGCAGGAGCCGGTGACGCGAACGGGCCCCGGGGTCCTGGGGGGGGGGGGGGGGGGGGCGTGGGGCAATCTGACCCCGGGGGGTGCCTGACACTGGCGCCAAGAGCGGCGCAAACCACTCCGGCGTCGGGCTGACTGGAAGGTGCGGAATTCTCCGCACTACCGGGGGCAAGGCCGGCAGCGGACGGGCTGGTGTCGTGCCAACTGGCGGGGAAGGGATGGCATGAGTTGGCGCATGCGCAGTACTGCCGGCATGGTTTCGCGCATGCGCAGAGCGGCCGGCATGTTCCTGTGCATGCGCAGGGGGGTGCTTGTCCACGCCGGCCATGGCGGTGCCCTACAGAGGCCAGCACAGAAGGAAAGAGTGCCCCCACACTACAGGCCCACCCGCAGATCAGTGGGCCCCGATCGCAGGCCAGGCCACTGTGGGAGCCGCCCCCGGGGCCGGGAGCTCTGCCCCCCCCCCCCCCCCCCCCCCGCCGTGGACTCAGCTAGCCGGCCTACAAGCCAGGTCCTGCTGTAATGGACCGTGTCCATTTCACGCCGGCGAGACTGGCCAGGAAACAACGGCCGCTTGGCCCATCGGGGCCCGGATAATTACTGGGGCGGAGAATCCAACCCGGAGAATCCCGCCCTATATCTTTAAAGTTACCAAGCCAGTTAGCCACAACCAATGGGCTTTTTACTGGTACAGCTTTTAAAATAAAAACAGAGAAAAACATTTCTTTCTCCTTCTACAGTCCAAAGGAGTCAAACTCAAACTGAAACCTTAAAAAAATACCCTCTCACATGATTTGATTTTGATTTGATTTGATTTGATTTATTGTCACATGTACCGAAGTACAGTGAAAAGTATTTTTCTGCAGCCGAGGGAACGTACACATTACGTTCACAGTAGACAAAGGGAATAATCAACAGAGAACATTGACAAATGGTACATCGACAAACAGTGATTGGTGACAGTGCGGAACAAGGGACCAAACAAAACAAATACATGAGCAAGAGCAGCATAGGACATCGTGAATAGTGTTCTTACAGGGAACAGATCAGTCCGAGGGGGAGGCGTTGAGGAGTCTGGTAGCTGTGGGGAAGAAGCTATTCCTATGTCTGAATGTGCGGGTCTTCAGACTTCTGTACTTCTGCCTGATGGAAGAAGGCAATGCCTGGATGGGAGGGATCTCTGATAATGCTGTCTGCCTTCCTGAGGCAGTAGGCGATGTAGACAGAATCAATGTGCGGGTGGCAAGCTTGTGTGATGCGTTGGGCTGAGTTCACCACACTCTGCAGTTTCTTGCGATCTTGGGCCGAGCAGCTGCCATACCAAGCTGTGATTCAGCCGGGCAAGATGCTCTCTATCACACACCTGTCTAGGTTTGTGAGAATCAATGCCGACATGCCAAATTTCTTCAGCTTCCGTAGGAAGTAGAGACGTTGTTGTGCTTTTCTTGACTATTGCATCAACGTGAGTGGACCAGGACAGACTGTTGGTGATGGTGACCCCCAGGAACGTAAAGCTATCGACCATCTCCACTTCGGAGCCATTGATGTAGGCGGGAGAGTGTGTTGTGCTGCGCTTCCTGAAGTCGATGATCAGTTCCTTGGTCTTTCCAACATTTAGAGAGAGGTTGTTTTCGGTACACCATGCAACCCAGTGATTTATCTCCCTCCTGTAGTCTGACAGCTGCAGTCCAATGTGCTACAAGTCACATGATAAGAGACTAAACCTTTCTTAAAGGGACACTCACATGATAATTGGCCATAACATATTTTGGGGTAACTAGTGGTCATGACAAGTACTATAAATATCCCAGTATTTTTAACATCAGAGCTAAGCCCTTCAGGGGGTAATTTGTCCACAGGGGCAAGGTTAGGAACCATTTTGTCACACAGAGGGCAGTGGAATCTAGAAAACCCTGCCCAAGAGGTTGTTGAGGCTGAGGGAGACTGGAAAATTTCAAAACTGAGGTTGATGGATTTATGTTCGAGAAGGGATATAAGGGGCCATGGACCCAAATCTGGTAGGCCAAGTTAGCATTCAGACCAGCCTTAACAAGCAGAATGTCAAAACAAGCCTGCCGTGATGCATGGCCGACCCTTGTTCCTCTGCATCTCTCCAATCTCCCCCAGCCCTACAAGGTTCTCAGATCTCTGGGCTCCTCCAACCCGAGCCTTCCGCCCGTCTTCGGTTTTCATCACCTCGCCCTCGACAGCCGGGCCTTCAGTAGCCGAGGCCCTAACCGCTGGCATTCCACCTTTGAACTTCACAGCCTCACCATCGCTTTTTCTCTCTCCTCATCGTAGCGAGTCATTTTAAAAGTTCCTCCCAGGCCAGGCTTTTGGTCGCCTGTCTTCACACCTCCTGATATGACTTGGTGTCAAATTCTGTTTGACAGCGCGCCTCCCGTGACACACGTCTTGGGACGTTTGGCTAAATTAAAGGCACTATGTAAATGCAAGTTGTTGTTGTTGCCCAGGAGATGCAGTGTAAGTGTTTGGGAACACATTACCGCGGAAACCTATGCGCACTCCCGATAGTATTTTCCGTCCTCATCGCAAAACTGTCCGTTTTTCTGCCGCCTTTTGATTTATTGAACACGTTGACCATCTGTAACTAGCGTTGCAGCATTAGGCACACTTTGGAACAGGAATTTTTTTTTTGTTTTATAAATTTATTTTTTAATTATTTTGTTTAATTCTAATAATAAATTTAAAAGTCTCCATGTTCTTTTTTTAATTTAGAGTACCCAATTTATTTTTTCCAATTAAGGGGCAATTTAGCATGGCCAATCCACCTACCCTCTATATCTTTGGATTGTGGGGGTGAAACCCACGCAGACACAGGGAGAATGTGCAAACTCCACACGGACAGTGACCCAGAGCCGGGATCGAACCTGGGACCTTGGCGCCGTGAGGCAGCAGTGCCAACCACTGCGCCACCGTGCTGCCCAACTTTGGAACAGGAATGTGGCTTCCGGTTTGTGATGGTAAAAGTTTAGTTTTGCGTACTGCCCTGCCTTTCTATGAATTTCAAAGTAAGGTTTTGAATGAGTTCCTTCAAGGTTCCGCAAGGCATTAATCTTTCAACACCTTTCATTATTGATGAGCAATCTGTTTCCCCGTGTAAGAAAAAAAACAAAGCTCCACGGGCTGACACTGACACAACAGAACAAAAGAAGATTGCATTTACATAGGGCATTCGAGGCCTCAGGATGTACGAAGTGCTTCACAGCCCAGTAATTTCTCTCGTTATGTAGGGTAAGCAGCAGCCATTTTGCACACCGCAAACTCACGTCAGATAATGCCCAGATAATTTGTTTGAATAAATGTTGGTCAAGGGGATAAATATTGGCTCAGAGTGTGGGGAGAAAACCCCTGCTCTTCTTCAACATCGCGTCATGGGATTCTCAACGTGGACTTTATTCTCCTGAATCTTCCGAAAGATGACACCTCCGACAATGCGGCACTCCCTCAACCTATGAGCATCCGAATTAAGAGCAAGAGTAGGCCATTTGGCCCCCTCGAGGCATGCTCTGCCGTTTAACAATATCGTGGCGGATCTGACTGTGACCTCTGCTCCACATTTTCATTTCACATTGACCCCTGGCACCCCCCTCCCTCCCCTGTTAGTCAAGAGCCTGCTTTATGAAATGAAAATCGCTTATTGTCACGAGTAGGCTTCAATGAAGTTACTGTGAAAAGCCCCTAGTTGCCACATTCCGGCGCCTGGCCGGGGAGGCTGGTACGGGAATCGAACCGTGCTGCTGGCCTGCTTGGTCTGCTTTAAAAGCCAGCGATTTAGCCGTGTGAGCTAAACCAGCCCCTCTTAGTCTGCCTTGGAAAAGTTCACTGACCCAGCCTCCCACCGTTCTCTGGGAAAGAGGGTTCCAAAGTCTCACAATCTTCAGAAGAAAAAAATCTCCTCATCCCCGACTTAAATGGCCCACTTCTTATTTTTAAATCTATGGCCCCTAGTTCAGGTCACTCCCACAAGGAGAAACATTCCTTCAGCAACCACCCTGCCAAGTCCCCTCAGAATCTTCGATATTTCAATGAGATAAAATCTCACTCTTCTGAACTCCAATGGATACAGGCCCAGCCTGTTGAACCTTTCTGCATGAGGGTAAACCTCCAAACATTGTACTGGTGTACCAAAGGCCAGCATAAAAGATATATCCTGAACTCCTCAAGCTAATCTTCCCGTATCAGCCTCCCCGAACAGGCGTCGGAATGTGGCGACTAGGGGCTTTTCACAGTAACTTCATTTGAAGCCTACTTGTGACAATAAGCGATTTTCATTTTTCATTTTCATTTTGAATCTCCTATGTCAATTAATCCATATCGTGGCCCACATAAGATCTCTGCCTGCCACTGATCATAGGAAGTCCTTTGCACATTTATATGTACTGAGATATGATAGAGATGCAAGCAGACTTATTTATCCTAAATCTTATATGGATAATGCCTCCATGGATAATGAATTGCCTGCCAGCACTAAGTGGTTGCTCTTTGGAATGGGAGAATCATTCTTCCCTTTCACGAAGGTTCAAATGGCCTGATTTTAAGGTCATGGTTGTGAAAGACAAATCTAGCCGAGGAAATTTACAGAGCAGGTGACCAACATCTGGGATGCTGTGTGCGCTGCCCTATAATTTGGAATGGTGGCAAGTCAAACACAGATCGGAGCCTAAACAGGCTAACACAGCTCAGGTGTTTATTTACCAATGAAAGAATATAATTGATGAGCCATCAATTGCACAAGAGACGAGTTACTTTACAAAAGTTAGGCTTTAATAAGCTAGAACTTAGCCCTGCGGTTGTCCACAATAAAATGGACGACCGCAGAGCGTTTCGACTATTTATACCTCGGCAAGGAGGCGTGGTTAACTCAGCCTCTCGACCAATCGGAGAGCTGTCACATGACTGGTCTCAACCAACTGGTCGAGAGGCACATGACCGACCAGGGCCAATGGTAAGCCGGTGTTCTGCCCCAATGGCAGACAGCTATACAAATCATATCACCACAATAATGAAGCATCAAAATTATTTTTTACTATTATGGGATAGATTTTAAAAAAGCAAGGGCCACCATAGCCCCAGACTGCTTTCCCCTTTGAAGGGGAAGAGCTGACTGGTGGCGAATTCACCTGAGGATCATCACACCTCAGGCGAGGGACGAAGTTGAGAAGGCGGGGCATTCATGAATAACCTCTTTTTGGTATGGGGAATCGAACTCGTGCTGTCCGCTTCTCTGCATCACGAACCAGTCGTCCAGCCAACTGAGCTAATAATGCAGAGCAGGCAAAGATGGACCCACGTCGGATCGGAGACAATTTCAAACAGAGATTTTCTAACCCACGTGTCTTGGACTTGTGAGAAACTGCTACATGAAGGACATTTCACTTCATCAAAATGTAGAAGCAGCTGCTGATGTTCCGAAGGACTTGATTTATCCTCTCCACCTACTCCCCTGCAATATTCAAGGAAAAGCCAATTCGGTCTCTGTCAAGGAAGTTCTTCATTTTCCAATACAGTGTCAGCTCCCTCTCCTTCACCAGAATAAGCTTTTCATTGATTAACTCTTCCTCCACACTCAGACTGCAGTTGGGAACTTGCCCAGTCAGTTTTTCTAAAATTGATATTTCCACTGAAGGATTGTGCAGTCAGGCAAATAGCGTTACTCCCCAAAAAAGGTACATTTTGAAAGCCAACCTGACACAGAGCTGACGATGAATATCCTTCCAACTACTGCACTTAATGACTACAAATCTCGTGCATCAGCGCTAAATGGCAGGGGTAGCACTAGCGCAGCTGTCGGCACATGTTTACAAATCCGCAACCAACAATTAGCAATGTTTATACAGCAATATCTGAATAATTGCATGAGTAAACAGCTCACTGAAATGCAACAATCCAAACAGCACAATCCACGCACTGATCAGTGAAGGTGCTCAGCCTATGTACGAACGCTGCGGCGCTGTATCATTAGCTGAGCAGTTTTGAACTTTCAGAACGATGCCCTTTTGATCTTCCCACGGGAGCCCATTGTCTTTGATAAAAAGCTACACAAGCTAATCCAAAGCACTTGCCATGCCCACAAGGGAGAAGGAAAATGCCCAAGTGCCTGATGCCGATTCACCGTTCTGAATTAATAAGCGCGGATTAAATTTCAGAAGATACAGGGGAAGATACATCAAAACCCAGGAAGTCGCTTCCACCTCCTTTCCAAAAGAAATGTGAATGCTGAAGGGAATAGAGCATAGAACATAGAACAGTACAGCACAGAACAGGCCCTTCGGCCCTCAATGTTGTGCCGAGCCATGATCACCCTACTCAAACTCACGTATCTACCCTATACCCGTAACCCTTAACCTTACTTTTATTAGGACACTACGGGCAATTTAGCATGGCCAATCCACCTAACCCGCACATCTTTGGACTGTGGGAGGAAACCGGAGCACCCGGAGGAAACCCACGCACACACGGGGAGGACGTGCAGACTCCACATAGACAGTGACCCAGCTGGGAATCGAACCTGGGACCCTGGAGCTGTGAAGCATTTATGCTAACCACCATGCTACCCTGCTGCAGAAAATAGTTCACTCATCTTTATTTAGAAATATTTTCCTTTATCAGAGTGACAAAGCCAGGTCATAGTGGACGGGCCGAACCCCTAATCGATCTCGTTGCTCACTCCAAAAACCAATTCAGATTCAATCCTATTCAAGGTCCCCAGAAAAGCGACCAAGCTGACAAGAAAGGGCATTACACCCGATCCTCCGCTCGACCTTAACCAAAAGACCGAGACGGCGTGGTTTTCCAAAAATGCGAAAGGTATCGAAGCTTCCGGTCACAACCCTCGTGCCCCACACAGGTTGTGTACCCATCTCTGTCTTCCTTTATCCTTGTGACGTTTACCAAAGGAAATGGGCTGGGGATTGGACCAGGTTCTGGCCACTGAAGGATGTCGAGGGGAGCAGGTTCCCAAGCTCCGATCCTCACTCCGGAATCACATTTCCCCTGAGAGGTCACTCGAGGGAACCAGGGCCTCCTTTAGGCAGCTGACCCGGGAAGTTTGAAAAATGAGTCCCAGTGAATTGTATAGTGGCCTCAGACGCGCGCACCGAGTGGTCATTGGCCGTGTACCACTGCTCCATTCGTCAGCGGGTGCTCCCCGTTTATGCCCAACTACATGGTCCTCACAGACACAGAACCTAATCGCAGGTTGTACTGCAAATGTGAAAAACAGAGATTCCCGTTCCATTAGTTTCAAGTGAATCAAAACCCAGGCATCAAAACTGAGGAGCAGTCCCATTGGCCACAGTTAAAACATACACTGCAGAAGGAGACCATTCGGCCCATCGAGTCTACACCGACCCACTTAAGCCCTCACTTCCACCCTATCCCCGTACCCCAATAAACTCTCCTCACCTTTTTGGTCACTAAGGGCAATTGATCATGGCCAATCCACCTAACCTGCACGTCTTTGGACTGTGGGGGGAAACCGGAGCACCCGGAGGAAACCCACGCAGACACGGGGAGAACGTGCAGACTCCGCACAGACAGTGACCCAGCAGGGAATCTAACCTGGGACCCTGGCGCTGTGAAGCCACAATGCTATCCACTGTGCTACTGTACCGGGGTGGGATTCTCCGATCCCCGCCTGGTTAGAGAATCGGCGGAAGGCGGCGTGAATCCCGCTCCTGCCGGCTGCCGAATTCTCCGGCGCCGGGGTTTTGGCGGGGGCGGGAATCGCGGCGCGTGGTCGGCGGCTGTTGGCAGTGGCCCCACCGGCAATTGTCCGGCCCGCCATGGGCCGAGAGACCGCCCGTTTTTGCCGGGTCTCGCCGGCGTAAATCACAACAGGTCCTTACTAGCGGGACTTGGCTCCTTGGGCGGCCTGCAGAGTCCTCGGGGGGAGGGGGGGGGGGGGCACGGGGGTATCTGGCCCAGGAGGGTGCCCCCACAGTGGCCTGGCCCACAATCGGGGCCCACAGATCCGCAGGTGGGCCTGTGCCATGGGGCACTCTTTCGCTCCACACCGGTCGTTGTGGACCTCCGCCATGACCGTGCGGAGAAGGACCCCCCTGCACATGCGCTGGGATGACGGCAGCACACGTTGTCGCTCCCGCGCCTGCGCCAACTCGCGCTGGCCGGCAGAGGCCCTTCGGCGCCAGTTAGCGTGGCGCCAAATACTCCGACGCCGGCCTAGCCTCTGAAGGTGCGGAGGATTCCATACCTTCGGGGCGGTCCGACGCTGGAGTGGTTCACGCCACTCCTCGGAGCAATAGTGGCCAGCCCAGCCGATTCACGGAGAATCCCGCCCCAGTTCTTTTGAATTTCACATTATTCTCCACCACCTATCGCTTCAAAGTGCTGGAAATAAATAAAATCTTACATTTATTTAGTGCTTTCACAACCTGAGGACATTGCAAAGTGCTTTACATAGAAACATAGAAAAAAGGAGCAGGAGGAGGCCATTCAGCCCTTTGAGCCCGCTTCGATATTCATTATGATCCTGCCTGATCAGCATTACATAGAATTTACAGTGCAGAAGGAGGCCATTCAGCCTATCGAGTCTGCACCGGCTCTTGGAAAGAGCACCCTACCCAAGGTTAACACCTCCACCCTATCCCCATAACCCAGTAACCCCACCCAACACTAAGGGCAGTTTTCGACACTAAGGGCAATTTAGCATGGCCAATCCACTTAACCTGCACATCTTTGGACTGTGGGAGGGAACCGGAGCACCCGGAGGAAACCCACGCACACACGGGGAGGACGTGCAGACTCCGCACAGACAGTGACCCAAGCCGGAATTGAACCTGGGACCCTGGAGCTGTGAAGCGATTGTGCTATCCACAATGCACATTAGAGCCAATGAAGTATTTTTGAAGTGTAATCACTGCTATAATGTGGTATCCATCGCAGCCAGAAAACAACAAGGTGTAAATGTGCTGTTATTTCCCTGTATTTGCAGCTAACAGGAGCACGGCAATAAATACAGCTGTGAGACTGGAGGACTTGAAGCTATGGCCTGGGGGATCAGGCAGGGTGGCGGGGGGGGGGGGGGGGGGGGGGGGGTGGGAGGGGGGGGGGGGGGGGGGGGCATGGGGTCTGAGACAGGGTCAAGGTCGGAGAAAGGGTCGGGGTGCCCCAGGATGAGAGTGGATGCCTTGGGTGCCTGGAGTGGGAGTGGGTGGGCGGAGGTATCCCAAGGGGTACATAGGTGGCCTAGGAGCACGGAGAGAGATTGGGACCCACCGGAATGTAAGTGGGGGAGTGGAGAATGTCTGTGTGGGGGGGGGGGGGGGGGGATGGGCGTCGTGTGAATGTGATTGTGTGGGTGTAGTGTGTGAGTGAGGTATGATGGTGGTGCGTTAATGTGGTGTAATGTGGTGGTGTCTTGAGTGCAGTGTGTTTGCGTGTGAGTCCAGTGTGTGAGTGTGATGTATGTGTATCTGTGCAAGTGCATGAGTGTGATGTGTGATTGTATTTGTGTGTGTTTGAGTGTGATGTGTATATGAGTGTGTGTGAATGCTGTGAGTGTGTGTGAGTGAGTGCCATGCCTGTGAGTGTGGTCTGTGAGTGTGAGCATGGTGTGTGGATTGTGTGTGTGTGGATGGTGTGTTAGGTGTATGAATGCAATGTGTGAGTGAGTGTGTGGATGCAGTGTGTGTGAGTGTCGGGCTTGTGAGTGTGGTGTGTGAATGTAGTGTGTGAGATGAGGTGTATGAATGTAGTGTGTGAGATGAGGCGTGTGGGTGTGGGATGTCTGAGTACTGTGTGTGTGGATGGTGTGTGTGTGAGTGTGGGCATGGGTGTGTGTGTGTGAGTGTCGTGTATGGGTGTGTGTGTGAGTGTGGTGTATGGGTGTCAGTGTGCGTGTGGTGTATGGGTGTGTGTGTGTGGTGTATGGGTGGTGTGAGTGTGGTATATGGGTGTGCATGAGTATGGTGTATGGGTGTGAGTGTGAGTATGGTGCATGGGTGTGTGTGTGAGTGTGGTATATGGGTGTCAGTGTGCGTGTGGTGTATGGGTGTGTGTGTGAGTGTGGTGTATGGGTGTGTGAGATGTATGGGTGTGTGTGTGCGTGTGGTGTATGGGTGTGTGTGTGTGGTGTATGGGTGTGTGTGTGAGTGTGGTGTACAGGTGTGTGTGGTGTATGGGTGTGTGTGTGCGTATGGTGTATGGGTGTCAGTGTGCGTGTGGTGTATGGGTGTGTGAGGTGTATGGGTGTGAGTGTGCGTGTGGTGTATGGGTGTGTGTGTCAGTGTGGTGTATGAGTGTGTATGAGTGTGGTGTATGGGTGTGTGTGTGAGTGTGGTGTATGGGTGTGTGTGTGAGTGTGGTGTATGGGTGTGTGTGTCAGTGTGGTGTATGGGTGTGTGTGAGTGTGGTGTATGGGTGTGTGTGTGAGTGTGGTGTATGGGTGTCAGTGTGCGTGTGGTGTATGGGTGTGTGTGTGAGTGTGGTGTATGGGTGTGTGAGATGTATGGGTGTGTGTGTGCGTGTGGTGTATGGGTGAGTATGGTGTATGGGTGTGTGTGGTGTATGGGTGTGTGTGGTGTATGGGTGTCAGTGTGCGTGTGGTGTATGGGTGTGTGTGAGTGTGGTGTATGGGTGCGTGTGGTGTATGGGTGTCAGTGTGCGTGTGGTGTATGGGTGTGTGTGTGAGTGTGGTGTATGGGTGTGCGTGAGTATGGTGTATGGGTGTGTGTGAGTGTGAGTATGGGTGTGTGTGGTGTATGGGTGTGTGTGAGTGTGGTATATGGGTGTGTGTGTGAGTGTGGTATATGGGTGTGCATGAGTATGGTGTATGTGTGTGAGTGTGAGTATGGTGCATGGGTGTGTGTGTGAGTGTGGTGTATGGGTGTGAGTGTCCGTGTGGTGTATGGGTGTGTGTGTGAGTGTGGTGTATGGGTGTGTGAGGTGTATGGGTGTGTGTGTGCATGTGGTGTATGGGTGTGTGTGTGCAGTGTATGGGTGTGTGTGTGTGGTGTATGGGTGTGTGTGTGAGTGTGGTGTATGGGTGTGTGTGGTGTATGGGTGTGTGTGTGCGTGTGGTGTATGGGTGTGTGAGGTGTATGGGTGTGTGAGGTGTATGGGTGTCAGTGTGAGTGTGGTGTATGGGTGTGTGTGTGAGTGTGGTGTATGGGTGTGTGAGGTGTATGGGTGTGTGTGTGCGTGTGGTGTATGGGTGTGTGAGGTGTATGGGTGTGTGAGGTGTATGGGTGTGTGTGTGAGTGTGGTGTATGGGTGTGTGAGGTGTATGGGTGTGTGTGTGCGTGTGGTGTATGGGTGTGTGAGGTGTATGGGTGTGAGTGTGCGTGTGGTGTATGGGTGTGTGAGGTGTAGGGGTGTGTGAGGTGTATGGGTGTCAGTGTGAGTGTGGTGTATGGGTGTGTGTGTGCATGTGGTGTATGGGTGTGTGTGTGCGGTGTATGGGTGTGTGTGTGGTGTATGGGTGTGTGTGTGAGTGTGGTGTATGGGTGTGTGTGTGAGTGTGGTGTATGGGTGTGTGTGTGCGTGTGGTGTATGGGTGTCAGTGTGAGTGTGGTGTATGGGTGTGTGTGGTGTATGGGTGTGTGTGTGCGTGTGGTGTATGGGTGTCAGTGTGAGTGTGGTGTATGGGTGTGTGAGGTGTATGGGTCTGAGTGTGCGTGTGGTGTATGGGTGTGTGTGTGAGTGTGGTGTATGGGTGTGTGAGATGTATGGGTGTGTGAGGTGTATAGGTGTGTGAGGTGTATGGGTGTGTGAGGTGTATGGGTGTGAGTGTGCGTGTGGTGCATGGGTGTGAGTGTGAGTGTGGGTATGGGTGTCTGTGTGTGGTATATGGCTGTGTGTGAGTATGGTGTATGGTGTGTGTGTGAGTATGGTGTATAGGTGTGTGTGGTGCATGGGTGTGAGTGTGAGTATGGTGTATGGGTGTCAGTGTGCGTGTGGTGTATGGGTGTGTGAGGTGTATGGGTGTGAGTATGGTGTATGGGTGTCAGTGTGCGTGTGGTGTATGGGTGTGTGAGGTGTATGGGTGTGAGTATGGTGTATGGGTGTCAGTGTGCGTGTGGTGTGAGTGTGAGTATGGTGTATAGGTGTGTGTGGTGCATGGGTGTGAGTGTGAGTATGGTGTATGGGTGTCAGTGTGCGTGTGGTGTATGGGTGTGTGAGGTGTATGGGTGTGTGTGAGTATGGTGTATAGGTGTGTGTGGTGCATGGGTGTGAGTGTGGTGTATGGGTGTGTGAAGTGTATGGGTGTGGTATATGCCTGTGTGTGAGTATGGTGTATAGGTGTGTGTGTGAGTATGGTGTATAGGTGTGTGTGGTGCATGGGTGTGTGTGAGAGTGGGTGTGGTTTGCGGGTGTGAGTGCGAGTGTGGTTTGAGGGTGTGAGTGTGATGTTGTGTGTGAGTGTGTGTGTGTGAGGTTTGTGTGTACATGTGAGTGCGCATGCATATGTGTGCGTATCTGGGTGGTCTGGGACTGTTATGTTGGGACCTGCCACAAGATATTTAGCAGTCCAGCTAAAAGCCGATTGACATTCGACAGGATCATATGGTCCTGGTAGCGGGCTGAGCTGGAAAATCCCGCCATTTACCTGTAGGCCCTGATATTTTGTCCCTGACTGAATCCCAGCATGCAGTTCTCCAGCTGCACATTTGACTTTTAGTCCAGATTTTGAGCTACTCCGCAGGACAAAATTCAGTGGACGTGGTTTATGCTGTCAGTGTGCTGGGCCGGAAGACCAGCAAGACCAGCTCTTGTCGCCTGATCACAACGGAACCTCCCCCCCCCCCCCCCCCCCCCCCCTCCAGGCACCTTCCACCCCTCACAAACAAGAGGGATGCCTCCACATTCATAGGGGGCAGCACGGCAGCACAGTGGTTAGCTCTGCTGCTCCACAGCGTCAGGGACCCAGATTTGATTCCCGGCTTGGGTCACTGTCTGCGCGGAGTCTGCACGTTCTCCCCGTGTCTCCCCATAACCTAACCTGCACATCCCTGGACACTGTGGGGCAATGTATCATGGTCAATCTATGTAACATGGACATCTTTGGACACTGGGAGGAATCCAGAGCACCCGGAGGAAACCCACGCAGACACGGGGAGAACGTGCAAACTCCACAGACAGTCACCCAAGGCTGGAATTGAACCTGGGGCCTTGGGTCTGTGAGGGAGAAGTGCTAACCACTACGTCATCGTGCCACCCCATGGCATTAAATCCTGTAAGACTCGAGGTTGTGCTTCGAGACACCAGGGGAAGCCCCATTTCATTTTAACCCCCTTGACAATTAGAAACATAAAATCATAGAATTTACAGTGCCATTCGGCCCATCGAGTCTGCACTGGCCCTTGGAACGGACACCCTACTTAACCCCGCACCTCCACCCTATCCTTGTAACCAGAAAACCCCACCTAACCTTTAGCATGGCCGATCCGCCTAACCTGCACATCTTTGGACTTGGAGGAAAGCGGAGCCCCCGGAGGAAAGCCAGGCAGACACGGGGAGAACGTGCAGACTCCGCGCACACAGTGATACAGGCCGGGAATCGAACCCAGGTCCCTGGAGCCGTGAAGCAACAGAGCTAACCACTGCGCTGCCGCGCCGCCCTTTGAATTCAATACGATATCATGAAAAAGAAACGGGGCAAACAGGCAGCCAGGATTTAAAGCTAAAGGAAACTATTCCATCAATCAAACCATGGCATGTAAATGAGACATGGCTGAACGATGTGTGAAACGTAAACATTTGAAATTCTGACTGAAGTTTCCCAACACGACGCCAAACAATTAGCTTCAAGGGCTACGTGAACATATTGCAGGGAAAGACAGATGACTATCAGCAGCAAGTGACTGTAACGCTCTCATTAACATGATTGCCAAGTTGATTGGTGGAGCTTCCTTTGTTCTGAGCCTTTTGCCTTGAATTCAACAGGAAGATGGCACTTTTCAATGGAAATCTGAAACACCTTAACGATCTCATCATTATTAGGCTCATTTTTTATCATTAGTTGGTATTCAACAGCAGGCGTCCCGGACAATTAAATCCAGACTTTATCACAATCCCGTACACCAGTGTTTATTTGATGGTATCTGTGCAAGAAGACGGGGGCGACTTGACTAATTTTACACAGCACTACGCTAAGTTGTCTCCTTTAATCGACCTGATCGATGAAAATTACGATTAAAGATTAACAGTAAGACCCCGCTGACATGCAGAATGATCAGATTTTATGGGCAATGTGATCCTGCGCTTGCTGAGTTCTGCTGGCTCCCAACTCCGGGGAATTGTTAGAAAGAAAAATGGGAGAATTCTTCCACCGCAGCGGCCAATGCAACTAAAAAGAGATGAACTAGGGGACATTGTTTTAAAGTGCGTGGGCAAAAGTTGAGAAAAGATGTGCGAGGCAGGTTTTTTTTTACACAGAGGGTGGTGAATATATGGACCGTGCTGCCTGGGGAGGTGGTGGGAGCAGGTACGATAGCTGCATTTAACGGGCACCTAGACAAATATATGGGACGGGATTCTCCCAGCCCAGGGCAGAGCCGGAGAATCGGAACCGGGCCACGCCACCCTGACGCCGGTGTGCGGAGAATCGCGGCCACTGGCGCCGGCGCGTTTGGCACGGGGCTGGTCGCACGCCACTGTATGTGGCCGGGCCGCCGATTCTCGGCCCGGGATGGGCCGAGCGGCCGCTCTAAAACGGCAGAACCGCTCCAGCGCCGTGCTGGCCCCCTATAGGGGCCAGACAGAATCGGTACTCCCAGCGGCCCGTTCACGCCGTCGTGAAACGCAACGGCGTTTCCAACGGTGTGGACACTCTGCCGCCGAATGGGAGAATCCCGCTCCCGAATAAGGTGGGAATGGAAGGATACGGAGTTTGTAACTGCTTGGACGGCCGAAGAGCCAGTTCCTGTGTTGTATTGTTCTTTGTTCCTTTGTTCTTTGTTGTAGTCAACTACCTCATTGCTGCTTGTGCGGTAAAATGACCTACAGCAATGAGGGTTTGCATGTATATACACCGTTACGCACCCCCCCCCCCCCCCCCCCATCCCCATCCCCCTCCGCCCCTCCGCAGGTTTTCAGGCAGAATTTGTCGCCTAGCGGGAGAAGGAGATCTAGGTGACTGGAAACTTGGTCAAAGAGGTAGGCTTTAAGGAGCAGGTATGGAGAAACATGTGGAGCGGTTGGGGGGGGGGGGGGGGGGGGGGGGGGGGGGGGGGGGGTGTTTGTGGTGGTGTATTTCAAAACTAAGGCCCCAGGCTCCAAATGGTTGAACAAAAGAAAAAAAAATCAGGATGTCCAACAGGCCGGAATATTAGAGGAAGAGCTCATAACTTCGACAGGATTAATTCATTGGCTGAACCAGCTGACGGGAGGTATTGGGGATGAGAAGGCATGAGAGATCTGAAAACAAAGATCAGAGGATTTTAAAATTGTGTTGTTGCTGGAGTGGGAGCCAATGCAGGGTCTATGAGCAGCGCAGGGGGTCCTGGGTGGATGGGCCTTATCGTAATAATAGCGGTAACAAAGAGAACTTCAGTGGCAGATGAGCTGAGGCCAGTGAAGGGCAGTGCTATCAGAGTAAGAAATCGGCAGAAATGGTCAAACCTCATTCAGAGTTAAATATAGTAAGAAGTCTGACAACACCAGGTTAAAGTCCGACAGGTTTGTTTCAAACACTAGCTTGCGGAGCACTGCTCCTTCACCTGAGGAAGGAGCTGCGCTCCGAAAGCTAGTGATTTGAAGCAAACCTGTTGGACTTTAACCTGGTGCTGTCAGACTTCTTACTGCGCTCACCCCAGTCCAACGCCGGCATCTCCACATCAGAGTTAAATATGGCACGAAGTATGCCAAAACCTTGTTCGTCCTCAGACAATTGGCACTGGAGTTGGTTGCTAGGGAACAGGGTTCTTGACGCGAACCAAAGACGATGGTTTCAATCTTCCAAATCTTTAAATAGCGACGCGCGCCACACTTCCCATTAATTCATTGTCCGAGAAAGACCTTGAGGTGCTGCTGCTGAGGTTCTTCCTTTGCTCAAGTGAAAAACATGCTGTAATGAAGTTCAGCTCACCAGGAGGTCACATTTCCTGCTGAAGCTCCTGAGCAGATGCAGACACCACAGCAGCAAAGAAAACCCACAGGCTCCAAATCAGAACATGCTTCAAACATTTACAGGAGACAGCGTTTTGAACTTACCATCTGGAGTACTGGATTCGGTTCTCTGCACCACACCACAGGAAGCATATATTAGCCTTGTGGGGGGGAGGGGGGGTGCGGCACAGATTAATGAGAATTAAACCAGGGTTAAAGGGTGAAGTTTGTGAGACCAGGTTCGCATAGTTTACGCTGCTGTTTCCATGAGTACAGGAGATGAAGGTGTGAACTGATTAAGATGTTTGAGATGATTATGAGGAGAGGTTGAAAAAGTTGGGCCTGTACTCATTGGGGTTTAGAGGTGACCTTATTGAGACATAGAGGATTCTCAGCGGGGCCTTGACAGAGTGGATGCTGCGAGGTTGTTTCCTCGTATGGGTGAGTCTCGAACCAGAGGAAGGGGTCGTCCATTTTGATGTGTTATGTACTCTGGGATAACACAGGCTGCAACTCGATGCAGCTTTGACCAAAAGATACTCCAGACTTTAAAGTAAGTTCAATGTGATTTATTGAACCATTAGCACAGTTCTCTCTGAGTTTGACTCTCTTGCTAATCTTGCTATAGTAACTCAATCTAACTAACCAGTCTGCTCTAAGCCACGTAGTGGGTGTGATGCTTCTGATCTGCCCCTGTCCTACTCTCTAAGTGTCGCCTGTGGAAAGAGACAGAGCTTGTGTACCCTGTCCTTCTATATGGGTTGTGTAATGCCCCCTTGTGGTAATGCCACCTCTGGGTGTCTTGACTGCTCATTGGTCGTGTCCTATTCTAAGTGTTCATTCGCTGTATGTCTGCATATCATGACAGCTCCCTCTAGTGTTTACATAGTTGTAGTGTATTTACATTAACCCCTTGTGTACTTACAGTGATGCATCTCACCACACATTTAAGACAGAGATCAGGAGGAATTTCTTCTCTCAGAGGGCAGCGAATCTGTGGAACTCTTTACCGCAGAGAGCTGTAGAGTCTGGGCCGTTAAGTATGTTCAAGGCTGCTGAGAGCGACAGGTTTTTTAATCAGTGAGGGAATCAAGGGTTATGGGGATAAAACGGGAAAGTGGATTTGGGGATTATCGCATCAGATTGGTCATGATCTCATTGAATGGTGGAGCAGACTCGATGGGCCGAATGGCTCCTGCGTCTTATGGTCTTAAACCAACTGATAGAGTAAATAGAGAAATTGTTCCTGTTGTAGGGGAGGGGTGGTCCAAAAGAACGGGGACACCACTTTTAAATTAGGTTGAAACTATTCAGGTGAGGTCAGTCAACACTTCTTCAGGCAAAAGATGCTGAGAAATTGCAACAGACTCCCCAAAAGGTAGCTGAGACAATGGACAGGTAAATTGAAAATTTCAAAACTGAGATTGATGGTTTTTTGTGAGGTAAAGGGATTTTAGTGAAGTTGACTGGGGCAGATGGATAGAATTAAGACACAAATCAGACACTGGGCTGGATTATCCATTTTTGGGACTAAGTCCCGAGCCGTCATGAAAACTGTG
Organism: Scyliorhinus canicula; assembly: GCF_902713615.1. NCBI lineage: Eukaryota > Metazoa > Chordata > Chondrichthyes > Carcharhiniformes > Scyliorhinidae > Scyliorhinus > Scyliorhinus canicula. The sequence continues at coordinate 16,035,536 of NC_052146.1, forward strand.
GGGTGGCATCCTCCGACCCCCCCACTGGATTTGGCGGGGGCGGGAATCGCGCCCCCCCCCCCCCCCCCCCCCCACCGGCGATTCTCTGGCCCGCGATGGGCCGAGTGGCCGTCTGTTTTCGGGACCTGGCTGCACGGACGGCCTCCGGGGTCCTTGGAGCGGGCGCGGGGGAATCAGGCCCCGGGAGGTGTCCCCACTGTGGCCTGGCCCGCAATCGGGGCCCACCGATCCGCGGGCGGGCCTGTGCCGTGGGGGCACTCTATTCTTCCGCGTCGGCCGCAGTGATCCTCCACGATGGCCGACGCGGAGATGAACCCCCTCCCCCGCGCATGCGCTGGGATGACGCCAGCACATGCTGCCGCTCCCGCGCATGCGCCAACTCGCACCGGCCGGCGCAAACCACTCCGGCGCCGGCCTAGCCCCTGAAGGTGCGGAGGATTCCACACCTTTGTGGCGTCAAAAGGCCACAAATCCCCCGTTTTGCTGGGACCTAGCAGCGAGCCATCGTAGAGCTCGCAGCTCTCGCTGCCCCTAGTACTTCCGGGTCAGAGGCCGCGCATGCGCACACTTAATGAGGTCCCATTCTCCTTGGAAGGTGGGGCGAGAAGCAGCGGGATCTGGAAATGCAGGTAGACAAATCACCAAAAGTATGAAGGAGAATAAACATCTCTCTCCACCAGAGGAAGACAATTGGTTCTGCAGCTTGAGGGGCATCACTCCACATCAAGCAGGGGGCGAGGTAGTGGGGCCTCGACAAATTCCCGCAGCCGGCACAGGGATTAAACCCATGTTGTTGGTGTCATTTGGCACCAAACTTTGGCCATCTGATCTAATTAACCACACAAAATTAATAACGCTGTTTAAAAAAAAACAAGAATAAAGCATCGTGATTCATTTCTAAAGGGATAAAACAGCAGAGAAGTTATGTTGAATTTATACGGAACAGTTCTGGTCTCCTTGCTATATACACTGGAGAAGGTGCAAAAAAACGTTTACTCACTGAGATGTTTAGAGTGATAGGAAAGTTTGAACTGGGATGTGTTCTTCACTCGAGATAACAAGGACTGAGATGTGACCTGATCGAGGTCTTTCAGATTATGAGAGGATTTGACAGAGTAGACGTAGCAGGCGGAATTGTCCTATATTTTGGAAGAGTGTCTGATTGAAAACAGGCGAGTAGCTCTTCAGCTGCACAGCCGAGTGTTTAGACCAGGGGCGGGATTCTCCAATCCCGCGGCAGAGTGTCCACACTGTCCTAAACGCCGTCGCGTTTTACGACGGGCCGCTCCCAGGACTAATTCTGGTCCCGACAGGGGGCCAGCACAGCGCTGGAGCAGTTCGCAGCTCTCCAGCTGCCGATCCCGGCGTGAACTGTGGGCCACGGGATCCGCACATGATCAGTTGCGTCGGCGCCAACGAGGACATGCGCAGTGGCACCAGCGCCAACGCGCACATGTGCAGTGGCCTCCTTCAACGCGCCGGCCCTGACGCAACATGGCGCAGGGCTACAGGAGACGCCGGGGAGGAAAGGAGGCCGCCAACTACAGAGGCCGGCCCATCGATCTGTGGGCCCTGATCGCGGGCCAGGTCACATCGGAGGCCCCCCCGGGTCAGACACCCCCCCCCCCCCCCCCCCGCCCCACCACAGGCCGCCACCCAACCCTGCAACGCCAAGATCCCGCCGGCCCAGAGCAGGTTAGAATGGCGCTGGCAGGACTTGGCTCTTTTCATACGGCCGCCCGGCCCATCCGGGCCGGAGAATCAGCGGGCCGGCCGCGTCGAGCGGCCTGCGACCGGCGCTGTGCCAACCACGCCGGTGCCAATGCCGCCGATTCACCGCTCTGCATGCCAGCGTCGCGGCGGCGTGGCCCGTTTGCGGGGATTCTCTGGTCCGGCCCAGGGCTGGGAGAATCCCGCCCCAGATTTCCAGACTCTCTGGAAAAAAAATGTGTGTTTTCTCCATCAGTCTGGCAGGACGGGACCTGATAGAGATGGCAAAGCTGGATCCACAGAGATCAGGGCACTGGCGTTAGAGGGCGCCCCAATCAGGGCAGAAAACAAATGCCCTCCTAGCCGTCTCACTCCCCCACCACGGACATGGAGGGTGCCACAGCGGGGCTCCCTCAACCCCCCCACAGCATAAGTAACAAGGCTTGCCACTGCCCCCCCTGCCCCCAGGCATCAGAATCCCTCTCCCTCCCCGTCCACCGCGCCCCCCCCCCCTCCCCCCCCACACCACCACCACCAACACCATCACAACACTAACATGGGGGCCAACCAGAGTTAAGTGCTGTCAATTACCAGCTCAGCAGTCCAGAATCACTCAAGCGTGAAGGGGCGTTACTAGAATGCACTTAATTCTCTTTGATGTGGATGATGTTTGTGAACATTGTGGTTACAGCACTTAGTGTGAAGAAGGTGAATGGAGCAAGGCTCACAGCTGTTTTGTGGAAGCTGTCAATTACAGCCCAGTAGCAGAAATGAATGAATGGCTTGCAGCTAACCGATCTGAAGGGTTTACACACAGGTTACAGCTGTTCTCTTTGCAGGAATGGACACATGGTGCTTTCAGGTGAGTGTTAAAAGTGCAATTTTTTTAACTGCCCCTGGGTTCTCTTTTCTGGGGTGTCTGTGGGGGATAGTTAGTTAGGGGTACCTGGGGGGGGGGGGGGGGGTCTCCCTATTTATGTGGTTCTGTTGGGTGCCCGTTAGTTAAGGTGTCCCTGTGGGGGTATTCCTTTTGTAAAGATCTGGCCAGGGATATGGACACCGCATTCTACCGCCCCCCCCCCCCCCCCCCCGCCCACTGGCCACGCCCTCGCCTGCAATCCCCTCCATGATACATACCTGTCGCACTATGGGGCGTGGAATCTGGTGGGCTGGTAGTAACAGTGGGCCTGGTCCATGGGTTGGGGGATGATGACAACCCGCTCTGCGATGCGCTCTGGTGCTCCACATCATTTGACGTTAGACTCCTGCCCTCGGCAGTACTTTCCACCGCCCACCTGGGTGACCCCTGCATGTTAACTGGCCATTCCAGCACACGGTGCTATCAGATCCATGGGGTGACGGTGGTGGGGACAATCCAGGGGGATGGTCGGGCGTGGGAACCCAGGCCACCCACAATATCCACCCATTCCCCCCGCTACACTGCACCCCCTCTCTGGCCAGCCCAGACCAGCCCACCCCTCACACCCATCTGACAGAGTGCCGAGGCAGGTTGTAACAGTATGAACAGGTTTTTAATGTGACAACATATCAACATATCTACAGATTTGCCCCTATAACTAAACTGTGCCCTACACCCATGCCAACTTAACTACTGTCTAACTTTCTGGCCTTATGGTCCCTAACGCTATGTCCTGGTGGATCCCCAGTTGGTACAGCAGGAGTAGAGGAGGTCTACTGTGATTCCTGCCCTGCAGCCTGGGTCCCCATAGGCGGACATCTTCTGGGGCGACTGGATCTGGATGGTGTGGTGCCACCCTGTTCTGCCCGCCGGCCACTAGATGCACCAGGGCAGGAGGGTTGGGAGTCCGAGGTGCTGCGGTGTTCCGGCATCATCCCTGCGCCAGTCACCCGCAGGGGCCCCATCACCTCCTCCTCCCTCGGGGTACCCGATGGCTCCCGGCCTACTCCATGGGACAAGGGTGAGAGCAGAGCCCCCGAGGCACCCCTGCCATCTGCTGCGGCCAATCCTGGAGGCCCGCTTTGGTCTCCACCTGGGTCTACATGCTCATGGCCACGGAGCACAGGGAGTGGACCATCACCGTCTGGGACTGCGTCACATCACGCTGCGACTGTGCCACCACCTTCTTAATTTGTGTCACATCAGCCAGAGACTGCGCCAACTCCCTCTGGGACTGGGCCATCTCCCTCTGCTTCTGTGCCATGTCGACAAGTGCCTGGGCAATTCCGCTGGCGTTCCCAGCCATGGCCTGCTGTGAATGGGCCATGCTCAGAAACTTCCGGGTGGCTCTGACACATGGTAGCCAGTGAGGCGGCAACCTTGTTCTGGGCCTTGGCCAGTACCTGCACAGAATGGCCTAGGCCTTGGACATGCTGATCCATAGGCAAAACCCTCCCCCCCCCCCCCCCCCCCAATGCCACCACCGTAGATGCTACCCGTGAGGTGTTGGCCTGGGTGAATACGCATGGTCGGCACCACCTTGTGCTCCTGCATGCAGTTGGACTCCTCTAGCTGCGCCTGCAGGTGCTGGATGCTCGACAACCCCTCATGTAGTCCCTGTGACTGCATCTCCACGATCGATGGGACTGTCCATTCCAGAAGCCTGAAACCCATCTGGACGGCAGCTAGTTCCTCGCGTCGGCCTGTCCTCCGATCGTCCGTCCCCTCGGGTGCTCCTACCTCCACCTGATGTACCGGGTCAACTGTGTGGTGCGCAACAGAGGGAGTCCCAGGAGCCTCTTCACTAAAGTGCCCGACTGAGCTGAATGTCTCTGGGATGGTGGAGGGTGTTGGATACAGCTGTGATGGGAAATCTGTGTCAATAGAACATTACAGCGCAGTACAGGCCCTTCGGCCCTCGATGTTGCGCCGACCTATGAAACCCCTCTAAAGCCCATCTACACTATTCCCTTATCATCCATATGCCTATCCAATGACCATTTAAATGCCCTTAGTGTTGGCGAGTCCACTACTGTTGCAGGCAGGGCATTCCGCGCCCTTACTACTCTCTGAGTAAAGAACCTACCTCTGACATCTGTCCTATATCTATCTCCCCTCAATTTAAGGCTATGTCCCCTCGTGCTAGCCATCACCATCCGAGGAAAAAGGCTCTCACTGTCCACCCTATCTAATCCTCTGATCATCTTGTATGCCTCAATTAAGTCACCTCTCGTGTATCAACATGAGAATCCAGCTCCGAGGTGCCCGATATTTTGGGTGGAGGGCTGCCCTCCATGCTGCTCACCTCATTGCTACTTGGTTCATGGGGGGGTGGCTCCGGCTGGGGTACTGGCTAAGGACCAAATGGACCCGTTCCCATCACCAACAAAACACAAGTATGATTAGACCGTGATCGGGGGTGGGAGTGGTGGGGCGAGGGGTGTGGGGGGGGAGGGGGGTAAGGGGGTGTTGGGGTGAGCCTGTGGGTGGAGGGGAGGCGGTAATGAGGGGGGTGGTGTTGGGTGGGGGTGAGGAAGGGTGGGTGTGAAGGTGAGGGCAGTGTGCGGGTAAGGGTGATGTGGGTGGGGGTGGTGTAGGGTGGGGGTGAGGGTAGGTGTTAGGGTGAAGGTGGTGTGGGGGTAAGGATGATGTGGGTGTGAGGGGGGTGGTGTGTGGGTAAGGGTGACGTGAGTGTGAGGGTGGGGGTGAGGGTGGTGTGGGGGTGTGTGTGAGGGTGGGGGTGAGGGTGGTGTGGGGGTGAGTGTGAGGGTGGGGGTGAGGGTGGTGTGGGGGTGAGTGTGAGGGTGGGGGTGAGGGTGGTGTGGGGGTGAGTGTGAGGGTGGGGGTGAGGGTGGTGTGGGGGTAAGGATGATGTGGGTGTGAGGGTGGGGGTGGTGTGTGGGTAAGGGTGATGTGAGTGTGAGGGTGGGGGTGAGGGTAGGGGCGAGGGTGACGGTGGTGTGGGGGTGTGGGTAGGTGTGAGGGTGAGGGTGGTGTGAGGGTGAGGGTGATGTGAGTGTGAGGGTGGGGGTGAGGGTGGTGTGGGGGTGAGGGTGGTGTGAGGGTGAGGGTGAGGGTGGGGGTGAGGGTGAGGGTGGTGTGTGGGTAAGGGTGATGTGAGTGTGAGTGTGAGCGTGAGGTGGTGTGGGGCTGAGAGTGAGGGTGGGGGTGGTGTGTGGGTAAGGGTGATGTGGGTGTGAGGGTGGGGGTGAGGGTGGTGTGGGGGTGAGGGTGAGGGTGGGGGTGAGGGTGGTGTGGGGGTGAGGGTGAGGGTGGGGGTGAGGGTGGTGTGGGGGTGAGTGTGAGGGTGGGGGTGAGGGTGGTGTGGGGGTGAGGGTGAGGGTGGGGGTGAGGGTGGTGTGTGGGTAAGGGTGATGTGGGTGTGAGGGTGGGGGTGAGGGTGGTGTGGGGGTGAGGGTGGTGTGAGGGTGAGGGTGAGGGTGGGGGTGAGGGTGGTGTGTGGGTAAGGGTGATGTGAGTGTGAGGGTGGGGGTGAGGGTGGTGTGGGGGTAAGGATGATGTGGGTGTGAGGGTGGGGGTGAGGGTGGTGTGGGGGTAAGGATGATGTGGGTGTGAGGGTGGGGGTGAGGGTGGTGTGTGGGTAAGGGTGATGTGAGTGTGAGGGTGGGGGTAGGGGTGAGGGTGGTGTGGGGGTAAGGATGATGTGAGTGTGAGGGTGGGGGTGGTGTGTGGGTAAGGGTGATGTGAGTGTGAGGGTGGGGGTGAGGGTGAGGGTGGTGTGGGGGTAAGGATGATGTGGGTGTGAGGGTGGGGGTGAGGGTGGTGTGGGGGTAAGGATGATGTGGGTGTGAGGGTGGGGGTGAGGGTGGTGTGTGGGTAAGGGTGATGTGAGTGTGAGGGTGGGGGTGGGGGTGAGGGTGGTGTGGGGGTAAGGATGATGTGAGTGTGAGGGTGGGGGTGGTGTGTGGGTAAGGGTGATGTGAGTGTGAGGGTGAGGGTGGTGTGGGGCTGAGAGTGAGGGTGGTCTGGAGGTGGTGTTGGGGGGGTAGTTGACACAGGTGAAAGGGGGAACCACAGCTCAGCGGGATCTCACATCCTCACCGGTGGCCAAACTCCACCCCCGTGACTTTCCTTTCCTCTGGGCTGCCAACCACATCCAGGACCCTCTGCTCAGCCACGGTGAGGGGCCGCAGCTCCAGCATCCCCCTACTGTCTTCTCCCGTTCCCGGCGGTTATGGGTGGCCTTCCCCTGGGGGGTGGAGGGGGCAAATGGAAAACGACAATGTTAGACAGTCCGAAGGATGCAGCCCAGAGGGGTGGGTAGCTGGTGGCCTGAGTGGCCAGGGCATGGCAGCCGGTATGGATGTCAGTACGTGGCACAGTGTGGGAGGTTCGGCTGCCCTCTGGGTTGAGGAGGGTGAGGGAGGGGGGCGTGGGGGGGGGGGGGGGGGGGGGGGGGATCATGTTACGGGTGTGTGGAATGGGTTTGGTGCAAGGGGCACAGTGCAGCCCGCTCGCCCTGGCCGCCCCGAGGAGGTCATGCAGTTTCTTTTGGCACTGCTGGACGGTCTGGATGGTGTTGCCCACGGCGCTGACCACCTCTGCCATCTGTACACAGGCACGCCGAACGGCGGCGGCTGGCATCCTCGTTCCCGGGCTGGGGTAGGTGGTCATCCACCGCATCCAGGAGGGTCTCAAGCTTGGCGTCGGTGAATCTTGGGGCTGCTCTCCTTGCTGCCACCTTGTTGGCTGGGATGGTGTGTGTGGGAAGTGCAGTGTGTGGCTGGGATGGTGTGTGCGGGGAGTGCAGTGTGTGGCTGGGAAGGTGTGTGTGGGGAGTGCAGTGTGTGGCTGGGATGGTGTGTGTGGGGAGTGCAGTGTGTGGCTGGGAAGGTGTGTGCGGGGAGTGAAGTGTGTGGCTGGGATGGTGTGTGTGGGAAGTGCAGTGTGTGGCTGGGATGGTGTGTGCGGGGAGTGAAGTGTGTGGCTGGGATGGTGTGTGTGGGAAGTGCAGTGTGTGGCTGGGATGGTGTGTGTGGGAAGTGCAGTGTGTGGCTGGGATGGTGTGTGTGGGAAGTGAAGTGTGTGGCTGGGATGGTGTGTGTGGGGAGGGCAGTGTGTGGCTGGGATGGTGTGTGTGGGGAGTGAGGTGTGTGGCTGGGATGGTGTGTGTGGGGAGTGAGGTGTGTGGCTGGGATGGTGTGTGTGGGGAGTGAGGTGTGTGGCTGGGAAGGTGTGTGTGGGGAGTGAGGTGTGTGGCTGGGAAGGTGTGTGTGGGAAGTGAGGTGTGTGGCTGGGATGGTGTGTGTGGGAAGTGAGGTGTGTGGCTGGGAAGGTGTGTGTGGGGAGTGAGGTGTGTGGCTGGGATGGTGTGTGTGGGAAGTGAGGAGTGTGGCTGGGATGGTGTGTGTGGGGAGTGAGGTGTGTGGCTGGGATGGTGTGTGTGGGGAGTGAGGTGTGTGGCTGGGATGGTGTGTGTGGGGAGTGAGGTGTGTGGCTGGGATGGTGTGTGTGGGAAGTGAGGTGTGTGGCTGGGAAGGTGTGTGTGGGGAGTGAGGTGTGTGGCTGGGAAGGTGTGTGCGGGGAGTGAGGTGTGTGGCTGGGAAGGTGTGTGTGGGAAGTGCAGTGTGTGGCTGGGAAGGTGTGTGTGGGAAGTGCAGTGTGTGGCTGGGAAGGTGTGTGTGGGGAGTGCAGTGTGTGGCTGGGAAGGTGTGTGTGGGGAGTGAGGTGTGTGGCTGGGAAGGTGTGTGTCGGAAGTGCAGTGTGTGGCTGGGATGGTGTGTGTGGGAAGTGCAGTGTGTGGGAAGTGCAGTGTGTGGCTGGGAAGGTGTGCAGGGAGTGAAGTGTGTGGCCGGGATGGTGTGTGTGGGGAGTGCAGTGTGTGGCTGGGAAGGTGTGTGTGGGGAGTGCAGTGTGTGGCTGGGAAGGTGTGTGTGGGGAGTGCAGTGTGTGGCTGGGAAGGTGTGCAGGGAGTGAAGTGTGTGGCCGGGATGGTGTGTGTGGGGAGTGCAGTGTGTGGCTGGGAAGGTGTGTGTGGGGAGTGCAGTGTGTGGCTGGGAAGGTGTGTGTGGGAAGTGCAGTGTGTGGCTGGGATGGTGTGTGTGGGAAGTGAGGTGTGTGGCTGGGATGGTGTGTGCGGGGAGTGAAGTGTGTGGCTGGGATGGTGTGTGTGGGAAGTGCAGTGTGTGGGAAGTGCAGTGTGTGGCTGGGATGGTGTGTGTGGGAAGTGCAGTGTGTGGCTGGGATGGTGTGTGCGGGGAGTGAAGTGTGTGGCTGGGATGGTGTGTGTGGGAAGTGCAGTGTGTGGCTGGGATGGTGTGTGTGGGAAGTGCAGTGTGTGGCTGGGATGGTGTGTGCGGGGAGTGAAGTGTGTGGCTGGGATGGTGTGTGTGGGAAGTGCAGTGTGTGGGAAGTGCAGTGTGTGGCTGGGATGGTGTGTGTGGGGAGTGAAGTGTGTGGCTGGGATGGTGTGTGTGGGAAGTGAGGTGTGTGGCTGGGAAGGTGTGTGTGGGGAGTGAGGTGTGTGGCTGGGATGGTGTGTGTGGGAAGTGAGGAGTGTGGCTGGGATGGTGTGTGCGGGGAGTGAGGTGTGTGGCTGGGAAGGTGTGTGTGGGGAGTGAGGTGTGTGGCTGGGAAGGTGTGTGCGGGGAGTGAGGTGTGTGGCTGGGAAGGTGTGTGTGGGAAGTGCAGTGTGTGGCTGGGAAGCTGTGTGTGGGAAGTGCAGGTGTGTTGGCTGGGATGGTGTGTGTGGGAAGTGCAGTGTGTGGCTGGGATGGTGTGGTGCGGGGAGTGGAGGTGTGTGGCTGGGAAGGGTGTGTGGGGAAGTGCAGTGTGTGGCTGGGAGGTGTGTGTGGGAAGTGCAGTGTGTGGCTGGGGAAGATGTGTGTGGGGAGTGAAGTGTGTTGGCTGGGAAGGTGTGTGTCGGAAGTGCAGTGTGTGGCTGGGAAGGTGTGTGTGGGAGTGCAGTGTGTGGCCGGGATGGTTGTGTGTGGGAGTGCAGTGTGTGGCTGGGAAGGTGTGTGTGGGGAGTGAGGTGGTGTGGCTGGGATGGTGTGTGTGGGGAGTGAAGTGTGTGGCTGGGAAGGTGTGTGTGGGGAGTGCAGTGTGTGGCTGGGAAGGTGTGTGTGGGGAGTGAGGGTGTGTGCTGGGATGGTGTGTGCAGGGAGTGAAGTGTGTAGGCTGGGAAGGGTGTGTGTGGGAAGTGCAGTGTGTGGCTGGGATGGTGTGTGTGGGGAGTGAGGTGTGTGGCTGGGATGGTGTGTGTGGGGAGTGCAGTGTGTGGCTGGGATGGTGTGTGTGGGGAGTGCAGTGTGTGGCTGGGATGGTGTGTGTGGGGAGTGAGGTGTGTGGCTGGGATGGTGTGTGTGGGGAGTGAGGTGTGTGGCTGGAAGGTGTGTGTGGGGAGTGCAGTGTGTGGCTGGGAAGGTGTGTGCGGGGAGTGAAGTGTGTGGCTGGGATGGTGTGTGTGGGAAGTGCAGTGTGTGGCTGGGATGGTGTGTGTGGGAAGTGCAGTGTGTGGCTGGGAAGGTGTGTGTGGGGAAGTGCAGTGTGTGGCTGGGATGGTGTGTGTGGGGAGTGCAGTGTGTGGCTGGGATGGTGTGTGTGGGGAGTGAGGTGTGTGGCTGGGATGGTGTGTGTGGGGAAGTGCAGTGTGTGGCTGGGATGGTGTGTGTGGGAAGTGCAGTGTGTGGCTGGAATGGTGTGTGTGGGGAGTGCAGTGTATAGGCTGGGATGGTGTGTGTGGGGGAGTGCAGTGTGTGGCTGGGATGGTGTGTGTGGGGAGGGCAGTGTGTGGCTGGGATGGTGTGTGTGGGGAGTGAGGTGTGTGGCTGGGATGGGTGTGTGGTGAGTGCAGTGTGTGGCTGGGAATGGTGTGTGTGGGAAGTGCAGTGTGTGGCTGGGAAGGGTGTGTGTGGGGGAGTGCAGTGTGTAGGCTGGGATGGTGTGTGTCGGGAAGTGCAGTGTGTGGCTGGGAGGTGTGTGTGGGGAGTGCAGGTGTGTAGGCTGGGATGATGTGTGTGCGGGGAGTGAAGTGTGTAGGCTGGGAAGGGTGTGTGTGGGGAGTGCGGTGGTGTAGGCTGGCGATGGTGTGTGTGGGGAAGTGGCAGTTGTGTGGCTGGGAGGTGTGTGTGGAGGAGTGAGGTGTGTGGCTGGGATGGTGTGTGTGGGGAAGTGCAGTGTGGTGGGCTGGGATGGTGTGTGCGGGGAGTGAGGTGTGTGGCTGGGAAGGTGTGTGTGGGGAGTGAGGTGTGTGGCTGGGAAGGTGTGTGCGGGGAGTGAGGTGTGTGGCTGGGAAGGTGGGTGTGGGAAGTGCAGTGTGTGGCTGGGAAGGTGTGTGTGGGAAGTGAGGTGTGTGGCTGGGATGGTGTGTGTGGGAAGTGCAGTGTGTGGGAAGTGCAGTGTGTGGCTGGGATGGTGTGTGTGGGAAGTGCAGTGTGTGGCTGGGAAGGTGTGTGTGGGAAGTGAGGTGTGTGGCTGGGATGGTGTGTGTGGGAAGTGAGGTGTGTGGCTGGGATGGTGTGTGTGGGAAGTGCAGTGTGTGGCTGGGATGGTGTGTGTGGGAAGTGCAGTGTGTGGCTGGGATGGTGTGTGTGGGAAGTGCAGTGTGTGGCTGGGATGGTGAGTGTGGGGAGGGCAGTGTATGGCTGGGATGGTGTGTGTGGGGAGGGCAGTGTGTGGCTGGGATGGTGTGTGTGGGGAGTGAGGTGTGTGGCTGGGATGGTGTGTGTGGGAAGTGAGGTGTGTGGCTGGGAAGGTGTGTGTGGGGAGTGAGGTGTGTGGCTGGGATGGTGTGTGTGGGAAGTGAGGAGTGTGGCTGGGATGGTGTGTGCGGGGAGTGAGGTGTGTGGCTGGGAAGGTGTGTGTGGGGAGTGAGGTGTGTGGCTGGGATGGTGTGTGTGGGGAGTGAGGTGTGTGGCTGGGAAGGTGTGTGCGGGGAGTGAGGTGTGTGGCTGGGAAGGTGTGTGTGGGAAGTGCAGTGTGTGGCTGGGAAGCTGTGTGTGGGAAGTGAGGTGTGTGGCTGGGATGGTGTGTGTGGGAAGTGCAGTGTGTGGCTGGGAAGGTGTGTGTGGGAAGTGCAGTGTGTGGCTGGGAAGGTGTGTGTGGGGAGTGCAGTGTGTGGCTGGGAAGGTGTGTGTGGGAAGTGCAGTGTGTGGCTGGGAAGGTGTGTGTGGGAAGTGCACTGTGTGGCTGGGAAGGTGTGTGTGGGAAGTGCAGTGTGTGGCCGGGATGGTGTGTGTGGGGAGTGCAGTGTGTGGCTGGGAAGGTGTGTGTGGGGAGTGAGGTGTGTGGCTGGGATGGTGTGTGTGGGGAGTGAAGTGTGTGGCTGGGAAGGTGTGTGTGGGAAGTGCAGTGTGTGGCCGGGATGGTGTGTGTGGGGAGTGCAGTGTGTGGCTGGGAAGGTGTGTGTGGGGAGTGAGGTGTGTGGCTGGGATGGTGTGTGCAGGGAGTGAAGTGTGTGGCTGGGAAGGTGTGTGTGGGAAGTGCAGTGTGTGGCTGGGAAGGTGTGTGTGGGGAGTGCAGTGTGTGGCTGGGAAGGTGTGTGTGGGAAGTGCAGTGTGTGGCTGGGAAGGTGTGTGTGGGGAGTGAGGTGTGTGGCTGGGATGGTGTGTGTGGGAAGTGCAGTGTGTGGCTGGGAAGGTGTGTGTGGGAAGTGCAGTGTGTGGCCGGGATGGTGTGCAGGGAGTGAAGTGTGTGGCTGGGATGGTGTGTGTGGGAAGTGCAGTGTGTGGCTGGGAAGGTGTGCAGGGAGTGAAGTGTGTGGCTGGGAAGGTGTGTGTGGGAAGTGCAGTGTGTGGCTGGGATGGTGTGTGTGGGGAGTGCAGTGTGTGGCTGGGAAGGTGTGTGTGGGAAGTGCAGTGTGTGGCTGGGATGGTGTGTGTGGGGAGTGAGGTGTGTGGCTGGGATGGTGTGTGTGGGGAGTGCAGTGTGTGGCTGGGAAGGTGTTTGTGGGAAGTGCAGTGTGTGGCCGGGATGGTGTGTGTGGGGAGTGAGGTGTGTGGCTGGGAAGGTGTGTGTGGGGAGTGAGGTGTGTGGCTGGGATGGTGTGTGTGGGAAGTGCAGTGTGTGGCTGGGAAGGTGTGTGTGGGAAGTGCAGTGTGTGGCTGGGATGGTGTGTGTGGGGAGTGCAGTGTGTGGCTGGGATGGTGTGTGTGGGAGTGAGGTGTGTGGCTGGGATGGTGTGTGTGGGGAGTGAGGTGTGTGGCTGGGAAGGTATGTGTGGGAAGTGCAGTGTGTGGCTGGGATGGTGTGTGTGGGAAGTGCAGTGTGTGGCTGGGAAGGTGTGTGTGGGAAGTGCAGTGTGTGGCTGGGATGGTGTGTGTGGGGAGTGAGGTGTGTGGCTGGGATGGTGTGTGTGGGGAGTGCAGTGTGTGGCTGGGATGGTGTGTGTGGGAAGTGCAGTGTGTGGCTGGGATGGTGTGTGTGGGAAGTGCAGTGCGTGGCTGGGAAGGCGTGTGTGGGTAGTGAGGTGTGTGGCTGGGATGGTGTGTGTGGGAAGTGCAGTGTGTGGCTGGGATGGTGTGTGTGGGAAGTGCAGTGTGTGGCTGGGAAGGTGTGTGTGGGAAGTGCAGTGTGTGGCTGGGAAGGTGTGTGTGGGAAGTGCAGTGTGTGGCTGGGAAGGTGTGTGTGGGGAGTGAGGTGTGTGGCTGGGAAGGTGTGTGTGGGAAGTGCAGTGTGTGGCTGGGAAGGTGTGTGTGGGAAGTGCAGTGTGTGGCTGGGAAGGTGTGTGTGGGGAGTGAAGTGTGTGGCTGGGAAGGTGTGTGTCGGAAGTGCAGTGTGTGGCTGGGAAGGTGTGTGTGGGAAGTGCAGTGTGTGGCTGGGAAGGTGTGTGTGGGAAGTGCAGTGTGTGGCTGGGAAGGTGTGTGTGGGGAGTGAAGTGTGTGGCTGGGAAGGTGTGCGGGGAGTGCAGTGTGTGGCTGGGAAGGTGTGTGTGGGAAGTGCAGTGTGTGGCCGGGATGGTGTGTGTGGGGAGTGCAGTGTGTGGCTGGGAAGGTGTGTGTGGGGAGTGAGGTGTGTGGCTGGGATGGTGTGTGTGGGGAGTGAAGTGTGTGGCTGGGAAGGTGTGTGTGGGGAGTGCAGTGTGTGGCTGGGAAGGTGTGGTGTGGGAGTGAGGTGTGTGGCTGGGATGGTGTGTGCAGGGAGTGAAGTGTGTGGCTGGGAAGGTGTGTGTGGGGAGTGCAGTGTGTGGCTGGGAAGGTGTGTGTGGGGAGTGAGGTGTGTGGCTGGGATGGTGTGTGCAGGGAGTGAAGTGTGTGGCTGGGAAGGTGTGCAGGGAGTGAAGTGTGTGGCTGGGAAGGTGTGTGTGGGGAGTGAGGTGTGTGGCTGGGAAGGTGTGTGTGGGAAGTGCAGTGTGTGGCTGGGATGGTGTGTGTGGGGAGTGCAGTGTGTGGCTGGGAAGGTGTGTGTGGGAAGTGCAGTGTGTGGCTGGGATGGTGTGTGTGGGGAGTGAGGTGTGTGGCTGGGATGGTGTGTGTGGGGAGTGCAGTGTGTGGCTGGGATGGTGTGTGTGGGGAGTGCAGTGTGTGGCTGGGATGGTGTGTGTGGGGAGTGAGGTGTGTGGCTGGGATGGTGTGTGTGGGGAGTGAGGTGTGTGGCTGGGAAGGTGTGTGTGGGGAGTGCAGTGTGTGGCTGGGAAGGTGTGTGCGGGGAGTGAAGTGTGTGGCTGGGATGGTGTGTGTGGGAAGTGCAGTGTGTGGCTGGGATGGTGTGTGTGGGAAGTGCAGTGTGTGGCTGGGAAGGTGTGTGTGGGAAGTGCAGTGTGTGGCTGGGATGGTGTGTGCGGGGAGTGAAGTGTGTGGCTGGGAAGGTGTGTGTGGGAAGTGCAGTGTGTGGCTGGGATGGTGTGTGTGGGAAGTGCAGTGTGTGGCTGGGATGGTGTGTGTGGGAAGTGCAGTGTGTGGCTGGGATGGTGTGTGTGGGGTGTGCAGTGTGTGGCTGGGATGGTGTGTGTGGGGAATGCAGTGTGTGGCTGGGATGGTGTGTGTGGGGAGGGCAGTGTGTGGCTGGGATGGTGTGTGTGGGGAGTGAGGGTGTGTGGCTGGGATGGTGTGTGTGGGGAGTGAGGTGTGTGGCTGGGAAGGTGTGTGTGGGAAGTGCAGTGTGTGGCTGGGAAGGTGTGTGTGGGGAGTGAGGTGTGTGGCTGGGATTGTGTGTGCGGGAAGTGCAGTGTGTGGCTGGGAAGGTGTGTGTGGGGAGTGAGGTGTGTGGCTGGGATGATGTGTGCGGGGAGTGAAGTGTGTGGCTGGGAAGGTGTGTGTGGGGAGTGAGGTGTGTGGCTGGGATGGTGTGTGTGGGAAGTGAGGTGTGTGGCTGGGAAGGTGTGTGTGAGGAGTGAGGTGTGTGGCTGGGATGGTGTGTGCGGGGAGTGAGGTGTGTGGCTGGGATGGTGTGTGTGGGAAGTGAGAGTGTGGCTGGGATGGTGTGTGCGGGGAGTGATGTGTGTGGCTGGGAAGGTGTGTGTGGGAAGTGCAGTGTGTGGCTGGGAAGGTGTGTGTGGGAAGTGAGGTGTGTGGCTGGGATGGTGTGTGTGGGAAGTGCAGTGTGTGGGAAGTGCAGTGTGTGGCTGGGATGGTGTGTGTGGGAAGTGAGGTGTGTGGCTGGGATGGTGTGTGTGGGAAGTGAGGTGTGTGGCTGGGATGGTGTGTGTGGGAAGTGCAGTGTGTGGCTGGGAAGGTGTGTGTGGGAAGTGAGGTGTGTGGCTGGGATGGTGTGTGTGGGAAGTGAGGTGTGTGGCTGGGATGGTGTGTGTGGGAAGTGCAGTGTGTGGCTGGGATGGTGTGTGTGGGAAGTGCAGTGTGTGGCTGGGATGGTGTGTGTGGGAAGTGCAGTGTGTGGCTGGGATGGTGTGTGTGGGGAGGGCAGTGTATGGCTGGGATGGTGTGTGTGGGGAGGGCAGTGTGTGGCTGGGATGGTGTGTGTGGGGAGTGAGGTGTGTGGCTGGGATGGTGTGTGTGGGAAGTGAGGTGTGTGGCTGGGAAGGTGTGTGTGGGGAGTGAGGTGTGTGGCTGGGATGGTGTGTGTGGGAAGTGAGGAGTGTGGCTGGGATGGTGTGTGCGGGGAGTGAGGTGTGTGGCTGGGAAGGTGTGTGTGGGGAGTGAGGTGTGTGGCTGGGATGGTGTGTGCGGGGAGTGAGGTGTGTGGCTGGGAAGGTGTGTGTGGGGAGTGAGGTGTGTGGCTGGGAAGGTGTGTGCGGGGAGTGAGGTGTGTGGCTGGGAAGGTGTGTGTGGGAAGTGCAGTGTGTGGCTGGGAAGCTGTGTGTGGGAAGTGAGGTGTGTGGCTGGGATGGTGTGTGTGGGAAGTGCAGTGTGTGGCTGGGAAGGTGTGTGTGGGAAGTGCAGTGTGTGGCTGGGAAGGTGTGTGTGGGGAGTGCAGTGTGTGGCTGGGAAGGTGTGTGTGGGAAGTGCAGTGTGTGGCTGGGATGGTGTGTGTGGGAAGTGCAGTGTGTGGCTGGGAAGGTGTGTGTGGGAAGTGCAGTGTGTGGCCGGGATGGTGTGTGTGGGGAGTGCAGTGTGTGGCTGGGAAGGTGTGTGTGGGGAGTGAGGTGTGTGGCTGGGATGGTGTGTGTGGGGAGTGAAGTGTGTGGCTGGGAAGGTGTGTGTGGGAAGTGCAGTGTGTGGCCGGGATGGTGTGTGTGGGGAGTGCAGTGTGTGGCTGGGAAGGTGTGTGTGGGGAGTGCAGTGTGTGGCTGGGAAGGTGTGTGTGGGAAGTGCAGTGTGTGGCCGGGATGGTGTGTGTGGGGAGTGCAGTGTGTGGCTGGGAAGGTGTGTGTGGGGAGTGAGGTGTGTGGCTGGGATGGTGTGTGCAGGGAGTGAAGTGTGTGGCTGGGAAGGTGTGCAGGGAGTGAAGTGTGTGGCTGGGAAGGTGTGTGTGGGAAGTGCAGTGTGTGGCTGGGATGGTGTGTGTGGGGAGTGCAGTGTGTGGCTGGGAAGGTGTGTGTGGGAAGTGCAGTGTGTGGCTGGGATGGTGTGTGTGGGGAGTGAGGTGTGTGGCTGGGATGGTGTGTGTGGGGAGTGCAGTGTGTGGCCGGGATGGTGTGTGTGGGGAGTGAGGTGTGTGGCTGGGAAGGTGTGTGTGGGGAGTGAGGTGTGTGGCTGGGATGGTGTGTGTGGGAAGTGCAGTGTGTGGCTGGGAAGGTGTGTGTGGGAAGTGCAGTGTGTGGCTGGGATGGTGTGTGTGGGGAGTGCAGTGTGTGGCTGGGATGGTGTGTGTGGGGAGTGAGGTGTGTGGCTGGGATGGTGTGTGTGGGGAGTGAGGTGTGTGGCTGGGAAGGTATGTGTGGGAAGTGCAGTGTGTGGCTGGGATGGTGTGTGTGGGGAGTGCAGTGTGTGGCTGGGAAGGTGTGTGTGGGAAGTGCAGTGTGTGGCTGGGATGGTGTGTGTGGGGAGTGAGGTGTGTGGCTGGGATGGTGTGTGTGGGGAGTGAGGTGTGTGGCTGGGATGGTGTGTGTGGGGAGTGCAGTGTGTGGCTGGGATGGTGTGTGTGGGGAGTGAAGTGTGTGGCTGGGAAGGTGTGTGCGGGGAGTGAAGTGTGTGGCTGGGAAGGTGTGTGTGGGAAGTGCAGTGTGTGGCTGGGAAGGTGTGTGTGGGAAGTGCAGTGTGTGGCTGGGATGGTGTGTGTGGGAAGTGCAGTGTGTGGCTGGGATGGTGTGTGTGGGAAGTGCAGTGTGTATAGGCTGGGATGGTGTGTGTGGGGAGTGCAGTGTGTGGCTGGGATGGTGTGTGCGGGGAGTGAAGTGTGTGGCTGGGATGGTGTGTGCGGGAAGTGCAGTGTGTGGCTGGGATGGTGTGTGTGGGAAGTGCAGTGTGTGGCTGGGATGGTGTGTGTGGGAAGTGCAGTGTGTATAGGCTGGGATGGTGTGTGTGGGGAGTGCAGTGTGTGGCTGGGATGGTGTGTGCGGGGAGTGAAGTGTGTGGCTGGGAAGGTGTGTGTGGGAAGTGCAGTGTGTGGCTGGGAAGGTGTGTGTGGGAAGTGCAGTGTGTGGCTGGGAAGGTGTGTGTGGGGAGTGAGGTGTGTGGCTGGGATGGTGTGTGTGGGGAGTGCAGTGTGTGGCTGGGAAGCTGTGTGTGGGAAGTGAGGTGTGTGGCTGGGATGGTGTGTGTGGGAAGTGCAGTGTGTGGCTGGGATGGTGTGTGCGGGGAGTGCAGTGTGTGGCTGGGATGGCGTGTGTGGGGAGTGAGGTGTGTGGCTGGGATGGTGTGTGTGGGAAGTGCAGTGTGTGGCTGGGAAGGTGTGTGCGGGGAGTGCAGTGTGTGGCTGGGATGGCGTGTGTGGGGAGTGCAGTGTGTGGCTGGGAAGGTGTGTGTGGGAAGTGAGGTGTGTGGCTGGGAAGGTGTGTGCAGGGAGTGAAGTGTGTGGCTGGGATGGTGTGTGCAGGGAGTGAAGTGTGTGGCTGGGATGGTGTGTGTGGGGAGTGCAGTGTGTGGCTGGGATGGTGTGTGCGGGGAGTGAAGTGTGTGGCTGGGATGGTGTGTGCGGGGAGTGAGGTGTGTGGCTGGGATGGTGTGTGTGGGGAGTGAGGTGTGTGGCTGGGATGGTGTGTGTGGGGAGTGAGGTGTGTGGCTGGGATGGTGTGTGTGGGAAGTGCAGTGTGTGGCTGGGAAGGTGTGTGTGGGAAGTGAGGTGTGTGGCTGGGATGGTGTGTGTGGGAAGTGCAGTGTGGGGCTGGGATGGTGTGTGTGGGGAGTGAGGTGTGTGGCTGGGATGGTGTCTGCGGGGAGTGAAGTGTGTGGCTGGGATGGTGTGTGCGGGGAGTGAAGTGTGTGGCTGGGATGGTGTGTGCAGGGAGTGAAGTGTGTGGCTGGGATGGTGTGTGCAGGGAGTGAAGTGTGTGGCTGGGAAGGTGTGCAGGGAGTGAAGTGTGTGGCTGGGATGGTGTGTGTGGGAAGTGCAGTGTGTGGCTGGGATGGTGTGTGTGGGGAGTGCAGTGTGTGGCTGGGATGGTGTGTGTGGGGAGTGCAGTGTGTGGCTGGGATGGTGTGTGTGGGAAGTGCAGTGTGTGGCTGGGATGGTGTGTGCGGGGAGTGAGGTGTGTGGCTGGGATGGTGTGTGTGGGGAGTGAGGTGTGTGGCTGGGATGGTGTGTGTGGGGAGGGCAGTGTGTGGCTGGGATGGTGTGTGCGGGGAGTATGTGTGTGGCTGGGATGGTGTGTGTGGGGAGTGAAGTGTGTGGCTGGGAAGGTGTGTGCGGGGAGTGAAGTGTGTGGCTGGGATGGTGTGTGTGGGGAGTGAGGTGTGTGGCTGGGATGGTGTGTGTGGGGAGCGCAGTGTGTGGCTGGGAAGGTGTGTGCGGGGAGTGAAGTGTGTGGCTGGGAAGGTGTGTGTGGGGAGTGAGGTGTGTGGCTGGGATGGTGTGTGCGGGGAGTGCAGTGTGTGGCTGGGAAGGTGTGTGTGGGGAGTGAAGTGTGTGGCTGGGAAGGTGTGTGTGGGGAGTGAAGTGTGTGACTGGGAAGGTGTGTGCGGGGAGTGAAGTGTGTGGCTGGGAAGGTGTGTGTGGGGAGTGAGGTGTGTGGCTGGGATGGTGTGTGCGGGGAGTGAAGTGTGTGGCTGGGATGGTGTGTGCGGGGAGTGAAGTGTGTGGCTGGGAAGGTGTGTGTGGGGAGTGAGGTGTGTGGCTGGGATGGTGTGTGTGGGGAGTGAGGTGTGTGGCTGGGAAGGTGTGTGTGGGGAGTGAGGTGTGTGGCTGGGAAGGTGTGTGTGGGGAGTGAGGTGTGTGGCTGGGATGGTGTGTGCGGGGAGTGAAGTGTGTGGCTGGGATGGTGTGTGCGGGGAGTGAAGTGTGTGGCTGGGATGGTGTGTGTGGGGAGTGAGGTGTGTGGCTGGGATGGTGTGTGCGGGGAGTGAAGTGTGTGGCTGGGAAGGTGTGTGTGGGGAGTGAGGTGTGTGGCTGGGATGGTGTATGTGGGAAGTGCAGTGTGTGGCTGGGAAGGTGTGTGCAGGGAGTGAAGTGTGTGGCTGGGAAGGTGTGTGTGGGGAGTGAGGTGTGTGGCTGGGATGGTGTGTGCGGGGAGTGAAGTGTGTGGCTGGGATGGTGTGTGCGGGGAGTGAAGTGTGTGGCTGGGATGGTGTGTGTGGGGAGTGAGGTGTGTGGCTGGGATGGTGTGTGCGGGGAGTGAAGTGTGTGGCTGGGAAGGTGTGTGTGGGGAGTGAGGTGTGTGGCTGGGATGGTGTATGTGGGAAGTGCAGTGTGTGGCTGGGAAGGTGTGTGTGGGGAGTGAAGTGTGTGGCTGGGATGGTGTGTGTGGGGAGTGAAGTGTGTGGCTGGGATGGTGTGTGTGGGGAGTGAAGTGTGTGGCTGGGAAGGTGTGTGTGGGGAGTGAAGTGTGTGGCTGGGATGGTGTGTGTGGGGAGTGAGGTGTGTGGCTGGGATGGTGTATGTGGGCAGTGCAGTGTGTGGCTGGGAAGGTGTGTGTGGGGAGTGAAGTGTGTGGCTGGGAAGGTGTGTGTGGGGAGTGAAGTGTGTGGCTGGGAAGGTGTGTGTGGGGAGTGAAGTGTGTGGCTGGGAAGGTGTGTGTGGGGAGTGAGGTGTGTGGCTGGGATGGTGTATGTGGGAAGTGCAGTGTGTGGCTGGGAAGGTGTGTGTGGGGAGTGAAGTGTGTGGCTGGGAAGGTGTGTGTGGGGAGTGAAGTGTGTGGCTGGGAAGGTGTGTGTGGGGAGTGAAGTGTGTGGCTGGGAAGGTGTGTGCGGGGAGTGAGGTGAGGTGTGTGGCTGGGAAGGTGTGTGCGGGGAGTGAGGTGAGGTGTGTGGCTGGGAAGGTGTGTGTGGGAAGTGCAGTGTGTGGCTGGGAAGGTGTGTGCGGGGAGTGAGGTGAGGTGTGTGGCTGGGAAGGTGTGTGCGGGGAGTGAAGTGTGTGGCTGGGATGGCGTGTGCGGGGAGTGAAGTGTGTGGCTGGGAAGGTGTGTGCGGGGAGTGAAGTGTGTGGCTGGGAAGGTGTGTGTGGGGAGTGAAGTGTGTGGCTGGGAAGGTGTGTGCGGGGAGTGCAGTGTGTGGCTGGGATGGTGTGTGTGGGGAGTGAGGTGTGTGGCTGGGAAGGTGTGTGCGGGGAGTGAGGTGTGTGGCTGGGAAGGTGTGTGCGGGGAGTGAGGTGTGTGGCTGGGAAGGTGTGTGTGGGGAGTGAAGTGTGTGGCTGGGAAGGTGTGTGCGGGGAGTGCAGTGTGCATATGTGGCTGCAGCTTGTCAGCCTCCTGAGTGTCAATGGTGAATCCGGCAAATCCGGCACCGTTTCTCATTGGAATCGATTGTGTTCCATGTGGCGATGGTACTAGCCCATTAAATGTAGCGGAATGGGTCCAGGTACAGCTGTCTCGGAACTCCATAAATTCTGTGCGGGCGTCGACACTTAGACCTGGATTCTCCATTGGCGGGATTCTCCGTTTCGCTGGCAGCACACTCACCCCAGAGGATTCCCTGTTGGAGCGGGGTTGCCCACAGTGGGAAACCCCATTGATTGGCTGCCGGGACGGAGAATCCTGCTGCCGGCGGAGGCGCGCGGCAGCCGAAAACGGGTGCGGTCGGATGGTGAACCCTGCCCTTAGTCTCAGAAATGGAGAATTTAGCCCAACGTCTCCCAGATGGAGAATCCTGCCCTGTACATGAAAAGACAGTAAAGCGGGGGAGGGGGATGGATTCTCCGTTTGGGAGACTACGTCGGCTTGAAAAAAAGGTGGTGTTTTCGCCAGGAAAACTGGCACAAAACAATCGCTGATTCCCCGTTTGCCAGCAGAGAGGCAGCTTAGAGCTCCCAGCTCTTGTTGCTGATACGGCCCGGAGCATTGCCGGGTCCGTGGTCACGCGTGCGCACAGTAGCGGCCTGCAGTGGCCACACCGTTCTTCATTGCCGGACTCAGCCCGCGGTCCCAGACCGCAAAAATAGCACCCCTCTTCGGCCGCTCGGGCGCCCCGGGCCGCCCACCCACAGTGCCCCCAGCCCCGAATGAAGCCGCCCCTGCCCGTGGATCGGTCCTCCCCCGACAATGGCAGCACCGGACTGAGTCCGCAGCCACCACGCTGAATTCACGGCTAGTGAGACCACATGTGCCCCACGCCGTCGGGAACTCGGCAGGTCGTGGACGGAGCATCGCGGGGCAGGCCTCAGGTAATGGCCTAAGGCCGTGGATGAGGCGTGCGGCGTACTCTTAGAGTATGCCGCTGTTATGGGGGCGGAGCATTGCGAATGCGGCGCCATCTCCGATTTGGGCGTTATCGGGGATTCTCCGCCCCCTCGCCGAATGCGATTTTGGAGTCGGGAATTGGAGAATCCAGCCCAGGATGTTTACATCAATAATTTTACAAGGGAGCCGGACAGGTACATGAGGATGAGGAACTAACAGGGTTAAAGGCAAAAAACAGGCATGTGTGACTGAACATTGCTATCCTTCAAAGAGCTAGCATAGGCACAGTGGACCGAATGGTCTCCTTCTGTGTGGTAACTTTCAGTGACTTATTGGCAGGGTTAATAAAAATGAATCGGAGGAATCTTGGGGGCAGACTTTAAAGATTGGCATGTGCCAGCTGTGACAGGTAGTCTGTTTCTGTGCTTTAAGCATTTGTACTGTTTTATTAAAGGCTCCATTTCTCCCTTTCAGAATTAAAATTGTTAGAATTAGGCAGTCCTCAGTCCATGAAAATGCAAGGTGGCCGATCTATATGAAACTCCACCATCTCAACTGGAATCAACTCTCTTTAAAATAAAACCGACCTTGGGTGTTTAACATATGTTTTTGAGGACGGCACGGTAGCGCAGTGGGTTAGCCCTGTTGCCTCACGGCGCCGAGGTCCCAGGTTCGTTCCCGGCTCTGGGTCACTGTCCGTGTGGAGTTTGCACAATCTCCCCGTGTCTGCTTGGGTTTCGCCCCCACAACCCAAAGATGTGCAGGGTAGGTGGATTGGCTGCGCTAAATTAACCCTTAATTGAAAAAAATGAATTGGGTAATTCTAAAATTATTTATTTTTAAAAATATGTTCATTGTACTTACTGGGATGAGATTATTAAAACATTAAATATAAAACTGTGTCACTTCTCCACAGTTCCACCTGGATTTGTTGAGTGGCTTTGTCTTCCTCGAATGAGATATATTCATGGAAAACTGAAGGCCAAAACAAGAAACAGGAATTGTTGGAAATATACAGCGCTCCAGTCAGCCACTGTGAAAAGAATAGTCAGGTTAACATTCCAGGGATAACCCATTACTGAAAGAAAAGGTTAAACTGTCTTTTTCTCTTCACCAATTCTTCACCAATGCACGCTAGGCACCTTACATGTACAGATGCACTCACTCACCAATTGCTGTAAATAGTTATCTCTGTAAATTTGTCGTATATGCTCCAAGCAACTGACAATTATTTTTTAAAATGGGGATGTCATAATATGCACCCATGCACATCATGAGGTTAAAAACAGGCAGTGACAGACACCCAGGTTAGCCAATCAGCATACAGGAAAGAACACAACCAATCACCAGACAGAACACCAGAGGGGGGGGCTTACAACTATAAAGCACACGAGGCATCGGCACTCCGCCTCTTTCCACTGGTGACAACTGTAGTGACAGCCAGGGTGTACATATCAGTCAGCACCTTCTACACGTGGATCAGAGCTAGCCTGGTCTAGATAGCTAGAGTTAGTATACTTAAAGTATTAGAGAGTCAACCCACAGCCAGCTGTGTGCATTGTTACAGAAGTTCAATAAATCGTATTGAACCAACGTCTACGTTTGGTGTATGCTCTGTAGTTTATCTGCATCGTGTTGCAGTCCGTGTTACCCCTGGGTGAATAACACAACATGCTGGATAAGCACATGGTCCATTTCTAGCATTCAATGGCAAAGCAACAGACTCACGGCCGACCTCGAAGAAGGCTACCCACAAAGATCCAACAATCGCTGTGTTGCGCTTTTTCCCCTCTCCCGACAGCGGTTTAAACCTGGCTCCCTGTCAAGGGGACCTCCAGCAGTGAAGCAACAGTGATGCGAGCAAGCAGGACAGGCAGCCAATCACATTGAAGTCTTCTCACAGACAGGAAACTAGGAGGTTAGAAGCACTGAATCACTTTACTTTTAATTGAAATTTTCAGCAGTAAATGACAATGTGATGGGATTAAGATAGAAGCTATAATAGAAATAAACAAACATGAAAACTAAATTTTTTGTTTAATTTTTCCAATTAAGGGGCATTTTAGTTTTGCTCTGGAGGCCTGAGCCCTCTAGGAACTGGATGGATACTTACTCTACAGAGCTGCCGAAAACGCTGTAGGCCTGGCCTGGATTTTGATCACTGGTTTAGCTCACTGGGCTAAATCATTGGCTTTTAAAGCAGACCAAGCAGGCCAGCAGCATGGTTCGATTCCCGTACCAGCCTCCCCGGACAGGCGCCGGAATGTGGCGACTAGGGGCTTTTCACAGTAACTTCATTGAAGCCTACTCGTGACAATAAGCGATTTTCATTTTTCATTTCATTTCAAGTGATGAAAAGCCATCATTTTAAACTTTTTTAATTTTTTATTATTTTTACAATTAAGGGGCAATTTATCGTGGCCAATCCACCCACCCTGCACATCTTTGGGTTGAGGGGGTGAGACCCAGGCAGACACGGGAAGAATGCGTAAACTCCATTTGAAACTAAAACTTATTGCTTCAAGAACGTTTATCCCACAATGGAGAAAATTGACATTCCACAATTTAAAATGACTCTTTCAGGGTTAGTGAGGGGGTTTTGCAGTAATCGCAATCTTTGTACACTGTTACAAACCCAGTTTACATCGAGACAAACAGGGTTAAACATAGAGGTACTTATCGATTCACCGACTATTTAGAAATTGCAGTCTGGGTGGGGGGGGGAGGATGTCAACAACTCAATCTCTGGAGAAACGAAGGATCACTGACAGCAGCTTCTGGATGTCTGCTTTCTTCTTGAGCTTGTGAGGATTCCACGTGTTGCTGGCAGTTTCAGTGGAGTAGAGAGTGATCACTGACATAGCTAAAAAAACAAATTACTTGCATTTCCGTAGCACCTGTCATGACCACTGGATGTCTCAAAGTGATTCACAGCCAGAATGTACTTTCTGAAGTGTAGTCGTTGTAATGTACAAACCGCAGCAGCTAATTTGCACTCGGCAAACTCTCATGGACAGCAGAATGATAGTCACCAGGTCATTTCTCTCTGTGACGTTGATTGAGGGATAAATATCTGCCTGGACACCAGGAACATCTCCCCTGTTCTCTGAAATAGTGCCATAGGATCTTTTTACATTTGCCCCAAACAGGTAGTTGGGCGGGGCCTCAATTTAACATTTCATCTTAACGATAACACCTCCAACAATGAAAGATTCCCTCAGCACTGAACAAATTGATTAGGGTGCTCAAGGGACTGGGGCCCATAACCCCGTGACTCAGAAATCAGTGCGCTACCGGATGAGACTCCCCCGATACTAGAAAAACACAGGCCATATTGTTGGTGAGCACATCCCTCACCCAATGTTGTTTGCGTTTCTCGGGGACAATGGTGTGGAATGCCTTGGGGTGAGCTACCACATTAAAGGCGCTATATAAATGCAAGTTATTGATTTGCGATCGGAGTGGGAAAAACACACAGCAGAAACCTTTGTACAAATATCGGCAGCAACTTTAGAAATCATGGTCAGAAAGGAGTGGTAATCAAGGCTGAAGGGCCTGTTCCTGTGCTGTATTTTTCTTTTTTTTCCTTTGTAAAACGCAACTCATCAAGAGAGAGAGAGAGAGAGGCATTTCAATGAATGTTAGCTGAAAATGAAACATTTTCTCTCTGACGTCAGTGACAGCCGCATGAGACAGGAGGCAGACACTGCAAATGTATTTTTATTTCAAATTCTCAAAGGGTCTAGGAACAAGTCAACTCCATTAATTGTCCCTCCACTTTATTTCAGTTCAGCACTTCAAATACATGTCTTCAAATATATTACTGGATAATAGAAAATGCTTTGGAATGCTCCTCTGCTACAGTTACCACAAGTGTTGTCGCAGACAGCTACCTTTACTCCATCAGAACTGCTGCTAGGGTATCCCAGCTCAGCAAGCTATAATGTGCCAATGATCAGATATTTTATTTTTTTGAGTAATGTTGCTGGTCAGATCAGAAGGGGCTGGTTTAGCTCACCGGGCTAAATAGCTGGCTTTTAAAGTAGACCAAGCAGGCCAGCAGCACGGTTCGATTCCCGTACCAGCCTCCCCGGACAGGCGCCGGAATGTGGCGACTAGGGGCTTTTCACAGTAACTTCATTGAAGCCTACTCGTGACAATAAGCGATTTTCATTTTTCATTTCAAGTTTGTCCAGAACACTGGACAGAAAATGCTGGAAAAACTCAGCAGGTCTGGCAGCATCTGCGGAGAGAGAAACAGAGCTAACATTTCTTCTTCAGAGTTAAAACGAGGGAGAAAGGTGATGGATTTTCTGCCCCAACACATACGCGCCCCACCCCACCCCCCACCCAACCAGCACTGGGCCATCTTGTGGTATTATCATAACTATCAACATGTCAAGGGTTAGTGTAGTGTCGAGAATCGCCACAAGATGGAGCTGCAGATACAACTATATAAAACAATGGGCGAGATTCTCCCAAAACGGGAGAAATCGTAAAGCTGCCGTAAAACCCGCCCGGGTTTTACGGCAGCGCGCCCCTTCCCGACGGGGGACCGATTCTGGTCCCCGGTCGGGGCTAGCAGCCCGACGCCGTAGGCTCCGGCAAGACGGGCTTAACGAAAATCGTTAAGCCCGCTTGCCGGAGTTAGCGCCGGCTGACGCGTCATATGACGTCAGCCGCGCATGCGCAGTTTGGAAGACTCCAACCCGCGCATGCGCGGGTGACGTCATCGCGTTTTTGCACGAAACCCGCGCATGCGCGGGCCGGGTTGCCCCTCAGCCGCCCCGCGAATGGATACTGCGGGGCGGCGGAAGGACAAGTAGTGCGCGGGCATCGGGCCCGCTGCCCGCGATCTGTGCCCACCGATCGCGGGCCCATGGCACCCTTGGCACGGCCATGGTACTGCCGTGCCAATCGGTGCTATGGTTATAAAAAGCGAGTTTGTGACGCCGTTTTTACGAACGGCAAGACCAGGTGTGTTTGCCGTTCGTAAAAAACGGCGGAAAGGGCTGGGACTTCGGCCCATCTAACAGCTGAGAATCGCTGCCGGCCGTAAAAAAACGGCGGCAGCGATTCGGGTCGGGACTTCGGCGGGGGGGGGGGGGAAAAGCGGGAGGGCGGCAAAAATGTCGGGAAGGCCCTCCCGCTATTCTCCCACCCGTCGTGGGGGTCGGAGAATTTCGCCCAATGATGCTGGACCTTGGGGGAGGAGTGTATGCAAGAGATAACTAGTGAAGGTCAAAAGAGCAGATAGTGTGAGTAAGGTTAGATTATGGTTTATACCAGTAGTGAGATTAACAGTAGATGAGTGGAGTTAGATGTTATTGATCGGTTGTGTATTCTTAAGGACTAAATGTTGAATTCCAGTCCAGTCGTGGAAATAAAATCATAGCTTTATTTAAGTAAAAGCTATTCTGTGGTCTTGCTGAACACTACGCCAACCATTCTGAAATAAGCAATACAAAGAACGTCACACATCTGTCACTTCT
Source organism: Scyliorhinus canicula (assembly GCF_902713615.1). Taxonomy (NCBI): domain Eukaryota; kingdom Metazoa; phylum Chordata; class Chondrichthyes; order Carcharhiniformes; family Scyliorhinidae; genus Scyliorhinus; species Scyliorhinus canicula. Next base: position 16,062,723 of record NC_052146.1, read on the forward strand.
TTAGTTTTTCTTTCATTGCCATTGACCTCTGTTCTGCCATTTACACATTCCGCTACTTTACCTTTATGTCACTACCAGCTTTAGCCCTTCACGCTGTCATCAACACTTCTACTGTCTCAATCTTTGTTGCAATCTCTCCTAGCTCCTCCCTATCACTGACCTTGCTCTCACTGCTCCACATCCCCCCCCCCCCCCCACCTCATACAGAATATAATCCATCACATTTCTCCCTCTCTTTAATCATACGGACATGCTGAGTTCTTACAGCGTTTTCTGTTTTGATTTCAGATTTCCAGCATCCTCAGTATTTAACTTTTATTTTACTTATGATGTGGAGATGCCGGCGTTGGACTGGGGTGAGCACAGTAAGAAGCCTTACAACACCAGGTTAAAGTCCAACAGGTTTCCTGCTCATCTTCGAATCCTGCCACAGAATCCTTTCCACCCGCCCTGCAGACAGGGCATCTTTAACATTGCATCTGAAAGAGGGCACTTCTTTTTTTTAATATTTAAAGTGCCCAATTCTGGGGGTTTTTTCCAATAGAGGGGCTTTGGCCTGGCCAATCCACCAACCCTACACATCTTTGCGTTGTGGGGGGGTGAAACATGCGCAAACACAGGGAGAATGTGCAAACTCCACACGGACAGTGACCCGAGGCCGGGAACGAACCCATGTCCTCGGCGCTGAGGCAGCAGTGCGAACCACTGCGCCACCATGCCACCCCTGAATGAGGGCACTTCTGGCAATGCAGCACTCCCTCAGTACTGCACTGCAGCGTCAGTCTGGGTTTTGTGCATCAGTATCCAAATTGGCTTGAATCCACAGTCCACCATGCCTCAGCCACACTGGTTGAGAGCACACATGATTCCTGGCTGCGGGAACATCAAATCAAGGGGACCTGCAATCTTCTGGCAGTGGTGATATCATGAGCAAGGGTAAGCAGCCAATCACATTGTGGTGTCCTCACAGACAGCAAATCAAGAAGTAAAATGAACTTATTATACCCTCCATTATTATTTAGAGTGAAATAAATGACAGGGATACACACATGGCAGGTGGTAGAAGGTAAAATATAATTCACAAACATTTAAAAACAGATTTTTAAAATGTGAATTATTTTATCATATTGGAGAGATTTGGGGCTAGATTGTCTGTTTCAGCGGCTAAGTGCCAGCTGAAATGGAGAATTACCGGATGTTTTACGACCAAACTCTGCGCCGACCCCTCACTGATTCCAGGACTGGCGAGGGGTGAGCAGCGGCGTCGGGTGAAACCCCTGGCTCCCACGGAAAAAGAGCCGGAGAATGCCCGGGTCCGTGGCAGCGCACGGCGGCGACCTGTAGCGGTCGTGCCGTACAACAAGGCGCCAGCCGCGCGTGGACCCGACCCTCCAAATGTGACCCCCTCAGGCCACCCGCTGGCCATCCCCCACCACTCCCTCAGCCCTCGCAGAAGCCTCCCCAGCCATTGGCAGGGATTCCGGCCGACTGTGGCAGCGCTGGTCGCCATCCGCAGCTGCCACACCGGGTTCCCGACCGCTCAGACCACACATTAACTGTGCGGTCGGGAATGCGGTCCATCGGTGGTGGAGCATCGGGGTAAGGCCTTCCGAGGACATGCCAACGCTATTTAATGGCGTGCAACGTCATGACCCCATTTTGCCACTCGAAAACCGGTGCCGTCCCTGATTTGGGCGTCGGATGGGATTCTCCGCCCGATCGCCGATTATGATATTCGGCGTTGGGCAATGGAGAATCCCACCCTTCATATCCCTTCAAATATAGAGATGGTTTTTCAGGGCGAGTGACTTTGTTTAGCAGCAATGATGAATTTTGCATGATGAATTTTGCACACGGTTTAAAATCCAGTTGCACCTTATTCAGTAAGTTGCAACTTTTGCAAAGTTTGCAACAAGAACATAAAAGGAAATGTTCACATGGTTCAGTGATTTCTAATTGGTTACAGACTTGGGGGATCTCAACGTCGCACTCTATGGAAAAGTGTAGAATCAATTATAGTAAATTTTAAACTTTATGTATAATAACACATATGTGCGTTCCAGCATTTGCTGTCAGTTTCAACGGGGTAATGGTGGTGAATGTTAACACATTTACCATCATGCACAGGGTGTATCCAGGCCAAATCTTTTCCAGTTTGGGGAAGGTAGTAGACTCTATTGATCCTTTCTTAGGTTGCATCCTCTAAAGTGAATCTTAACTCCCCCAATTAATTACTGAGGCATGCTGCCCAACGAGCTTTGGAGGAATGCCCTGGTTTATATTGTAAGTGGCGACATTGGTCATCTTGATGGATCAGTGCCTCAGCATTAACCTTTAAACCTGCAATGTGATGCTGTTCCCCTGACATCACATACTGATGGGAAACACTTAGTGATGTGAAGCCAAATGTAACAAATGACCAGTAGCAAAGGAGAGGTGGGAATAGCTGCGATCCCTTCTGACACATCAGATCACCAAGGTGATCATCGAAAGGTCACCAAACAGCGAAAACCGAGCTTGAACAATAGGCGTGTCTGATCTTCGGATAAGGTGATGGGAGAGAAAAATGAAGAGCTGACCGCATGATTTATTTGCTTACTGCTCGCCCGAATGTGTCGCACGCAAGATAAAAGACCACGGAAAATATTTTACCATGAAACACATGTCTTTGACAAATTTTGTCTGCATCAAGAATAAATCTTCCTTGTTCGGTTGGTTGAAGAAGTTGCAAACACAGAAACAGGACACTCAGCCTGAACAGTCAGTGATTATGCTCCATCCAAAGCTTCCTTCATGGCCCTTAACATCTACCCCTCATCGTAACATCCTGAATTGTATTTATATAGCACCTGTGAGAGGGGAATTAATGCACATGGTTTAATTACAATGATTTATCGGGGCAGACAAATATTAAAAAGTGTCTTAGAGTTTTTTTGAACTGAAATAGTGTTTTAGAAAGGTTAGGGAACATTGCACACTCCAGGGTAACACCATCACCCAACAACATAATAATAATAAGAATCTTTATTGTCACAAGTAGGCTTACATTAGCACTGCAATGAAGTTACTGTGAAAATCCCCTAGTCACCACACTCCAGCGTCTATTCGGGTACACGGAGGAAGAAGTCAGAACGTCCAATTCACCTAACAAGCACATCTTTCGGGAATTAGTAGGAGGAAACCGGAGCACCCGGAGGAAACCCATGATAGTTAAAATTATCTTGAATCTATAAAGAAAGTAGACAGCCTTTCCAGAGAAAACCCTCTCAGCTTAGAAGGAAGAAGCATCAAAGCAAAAGCTTGAACTCCTGAAAGATTTCAATCGAAAACCATCAGAATGCATCAGAGATCTTTTATTGTTTTTACTCTATCATTATCTTTGTTCCCTCTCCACCACCCTTTCCCTCTATGTTGTCTGTCTATTGTTATGGGAGCGACATTTTCAGAACCCCAAAATGTATCATGGAGTTCAACCAACCTCCCTCTTTAATGTATTATTGTTGCTTTTGAAGCATACGGCTTGGTCTCCAGGTGTGGTATTACGATTATGGACACATGGGTTTTTAAACACAAAACAATGTTTATTCCATGAATTCAACTTAACCTTTTAAATAAATATTGGATCATTTACCACCCCTTATTTCAAAGATAACCCCGGAAATAATACAACACTAAATAATCCCTCAAAATGTTCCTTCAAACCTGCAAAAGACTTAACACATTTACACAGAAACATATCAGGTTAAAGACATTACTCTTATGAGTTTAAATCACCCAAATGATTCAGAGATAGTCTTTCCTGGCAGAGATCTCAGCAGATCCAGCTCACTGCAAAACACAGACACACCCAATTTCTTAAAGGTGCATTGCTTAAACATCTATTTCTTAAAGGTACTCTCACATGACACTATGTGTAAATATACATGAGTGGGGTGACTTGGGGGGGGGTTGGGCAAGGGGCAGTAGGTTACATTTTTGTCAGCTTAATTATATTACAGTTAAATAAGGCAACGTTAAGGCAACGTTATGGGGCTGGTTTAGCTCACAAGGCTAAATCGCTGGCTTATAAAGCAGACCAAGCAGGCCAGCAGCATGGTTCGATTCCCGTACCAGCCTCCCCGGACAGGCGCCGGAATGTGGCGACTAGGGGCTTTTCACAGTAACTTCATTGAAGCCTACTCGTGACAATAAGCGATTTTCATTTCATTTTCATTTATTTGTGTGTTACATTTACAAACCTTATAACTGCAGTTTCCTGGGCTCAGCTAAGGTCCTCAGGTATTTTAAAGTAAAAACTTGATAATTGTGGCTCCGGACCAAGTGGGGCTGGAATTGATTGCGCATTAGTTCAGGGGGTCACTGTTATGTTACAGGGAACTAGTGCCGTAAGGGTCAGAAAGACTCTCTGATGGTTAATTAATGCAGTCCCAATGTCGGACTGAATTGTACAGATCAGGGCATCTCAGAGTGCATTCTTTGTCTACGTGGACTGATCCTTTCTCAACCTACCAATGCCGGGGGGTGGGGGGTGGGGGGGGGTGGCGCTGCAAAGAATCCCAGCACCACTGATTTGGTCAGTTGACGGAACGTCAGTGGTGGCTGAGTGGCACTCTCACGACATGGTAGCACAGTGGTTAGCACTGTTGCTTCACAGCTCCAGGGTCCCAAGGTCCGATTCCCGGCCTGGGTCACTGTCTGTGCGGAGTCTGCACATTCTCCCCGTGTCTGGGTGGCTTTCCTCCGGGTGCTCCGGTTTCTTCCCACAAGTCCCCAAAGACGTGCTTGTTAGGTGAATTGGACATTCTGAATTCTCCCTCCGTGTACCCGAACGGGCGTCTGTGTGTGGCGACTGGGCAATTTTCAGGCCATTGTTAATGTGGGCCCGCTGGTGGCAATAATAAAAATTATTATTACCTCTCAGTCAGTAAATTGTGGTTTCAAGTCCCTTTTGAGCACAAGTTCTTGGTTGGTGCTCCAGTTCAGTACTGAGGGAGCACTGCATTGTACAAGGTGCTTACTTTTAGAAGAGATGGTAAGTGGAGGCGCCGTTATTGCTCTCGTTTCAAAGTGAAATGTTCCTTCGAGGTATTTCATAGAGCGACGAGGGAGTTTTCCACAATGCCCTGCCCAATGTTTATCACCACAAAAAGAAGATTAGGAGGGGTAGTTTCCTCACCCCCCCCCTGCACCGTACCCACCCCCCCTGCACCGCACCCCCCCCCCCCCCCCCCACCCTCACCCACCCCCGTGTCCCTCGGCGGCAGGAGGCAGCCCGGCATTTGGCAGCGGTGGAATCTACTAGTCTCGCTGCTGTCAATGGGACGTCCCATCGAATTCATGCCCCCCCCCCCCAAGTGCCGGGAATCCCACGGCGGATGTTCGCCACCAGTCGGACCGGTCGATTCCACGAAGATTTGGACTATCCTGAGGTTAGGAAAGGAGATATAGAAACCCAAGCTCTCTCAGACATTCTCATCGCCTGGACGGGGAGGGAGCCAGAAACAAAAAGCCCTTTCTAAAATTGCGATTGGGGATAGTCAATATGTTAAACGATCGGAGATGAAGTATTGGTGAATTGTGCAACCATAGTACTAAAACATTTACTGACAAGCAAACGCACAAAGATGACTGACTGCTGTTTCTTTGGGAAGGGGGAAAGAGTCAGAATAGAGCACCAATTCATGCAAAATTGTCCAAAATATAAAATGCCCTTTGAGCCAAATGGCACCATTAATGGTGAATGCGATACAGTAATGTTACTGAGCCATTTGTTTCCAGCAGTTTCACATTCCTCATCAGTATCAAGGAGGCATCACTAGCCACATATATAGGAAGAACATCGATCAAGCTGGGTCTTAATGGTGATTTCAGTCGGAGGATTGCACAGAGCACAATTAGGCAACCAGCAATTTTCAAATATCACCAAATGCCGATTAGGAATAGTTATCACACCACAAGGGTGGGTGATATTGAACTGGAAGACTGAGAATCCCATAGAATCCCGACAGTGCAGAAGGAGGCCATTCAGCCATTGAGTCTGCACTGGCCCTCTGAAAGCGCGCCCTACTAAGGGTCAGGTTCCCCACCCTAACCCCTAACCCGTAACCGCCCAGTCCATCACACAAACCTGCCTCCCATCCATGGACTCCATCTACACCTCCCGCTGCCGGGGGAAAGCGGGCAGCGTAATTAAAGACCCCTCCCACCCGGCTTACTCACTTTTCCAACTTCTTCCATCGGGCAGGAGATTCAGAAGTCTGAGAACACGCACAAACAGACTCAAAAACAGCTTCTTCCCCACTGTCACCAGACTCCTAAATGACCCTCTTATTGACTGACCTCATTAACACTACACCCTGTATGCTTCAACCGATGCCAATGCTTATGTAGTTACATTGTATATCTTGTGTTGCCCTATTATGTAGTCTCATGTATTTTCTTGAATTTTGTTTAATTCCCTTTTCTTCCATGTACTGAATGATCTGTTGAGCTGCTTGCAGAAAAATACTTTTCACTGTACCTCGGTACACGTGACAATAAACAAATCCAATCCAATCCAATCCAGTAACCCCACCTAACCATTTGGACACTAAGAGACAATTTAGCACATCTTTGGACTATGCGGGGGGGAAACTGGAACTGGTGGAGGAAAACCGCACAGACACGGGGAGAAAGTGCAAACTCCACACAGATGGTCACCCGACGCCGGAATTGATCCCGGGTCCCTGGAGCTGTGAGGCAGTAGTGCTAACCGCTGTACCACCATGCCACCCCTTGTGGTCACAAGATGATTTGTAAGCAAACACACCAGTCCACATAGATTACAATAGCAAAAAGGTTCACTATTACAAACCGTCCCTTGACTCACCATTTGGCATTTTCAAAGGAGAAAAAACAATTGGTTTAACATAGACCAAGAACGTTGACCAATTTCACCTCCAACACATGGGGTAGGACTCTCTGACCTCATCCGCGGCAGGACCCGTTGCGAGCGACAACAAAGAGTTGGCGTTCCAGCCAAAACTCCATTCACTTTCAGCGACATTGGAAAATCCCAGCCGGGAATGAGGATTGAAGAATTTAGCCAGGGTTTCAAACCCAGCTCAAATTCCCCATTCTCTACAAAGGGACCGTGAGTTTAATGAGATTGGGGATTTCTCATTCTGTCCATAATGCACATACATCTGCAAATCAGAATACACTACAGCAAAACTTTATAACTTAACAAGATTCCTTAATGTAAAATTGAACAGTAACTGTTACCTTTCGGATAGATAGCAGCAGCAATAGATAGAGTTGCGTACATATCATTCTGGTTGTGGAAAGATAAGCATTCAGCTGTGATTACTTTTGTGCGATATGCATCACTGTAAATACACAAGGGTTTAATGTAAATACACCACAACTAAGTAACCACTAGAGGGAGCACCAGAGATGTATATTATAGACAAAACAGGAAGTCAGGGGGCACTCTTCACAGGAACGGCAGCTGGTGAGCAGGACACAGACAGACAGCTCAGATGTAACGCATAGTATAAGCGCTGGAGTGAGAACAAACTCACACAATAAAGCATCTATTTCAACTGTAAGACTACGAGCTTTATTCAGACTCAAGGAATAACACAACTTTCATGGCATCTTTACCATCACTGAACCCCACAATCAACAACCTGGGGGTTACCATTGATCTGAAACTGAACTGGATGAACCATGTTAATAGTGTGGCTACCAGGGCAGGTCAAATGATAGGAATATTATGACGAATAGCTCACTTCCTGACCACCCCAAAAGCGTGTCCATCATCTGCAAGGCACAAGTCAGAAGTGCAATGGAATATTCTCCACTTGCCTGGTTGGGTAGAGTTCCAACAACTACCTCAAGAAGCTCAACACAGCAGCCCCTCTCTCCCTCGACCCTCCTGACCAGGTGTGTGGGTGAGAGAGAAAAAAAACTTCCCCAAAAGTGTTAAAGGGGAGAAGGAAAGGGGAAAGAAATGCCAGAAGGGAGCCAAAGCAGAGGGAGAAAGGGCACCAGAAGCAGAAGGGACCAGGGGCGATCCCGCTCAGACGAACTAACTGACGCACAAAGCGACGGAATGGAAGGTTCGCCGCCACAAGTAGACCTGGACAGACAGGAGCATTTGTCCCCTGTGCCGGGGGGAACTGGAACTGGAAAGCATCCTTTGCCGAGGCACTGAGGGAACACCAGTAGGAAAAGAAGGCAGAGGCCAGAGCAGACATGGAGGCCGCAGTGCAGGCAGCAATGGCCAAGGCCCTGGCGGAGGTGCAGCTCACCCTGGGCAGAGCAGAGAAGAAACTGGAAGCCCAAGAGGCGACCATTAAGGAGCTGGAAAAGGCCGCGACTGACAAGGGCAACCGGATCACAGCCCTGGAGAAGGAGGTGGCGAGACTGGGCACAATGCAGGGGAGACTGAAGGGCAGAGTGGACGATCAGGAAAACCACTCGAGAAGGCAAAATGTCAGGATAGTGGGCCTACCAGAGAGGAATGAGGGTAGAAACCCCAGGGCATATGTGGCCAAGATGCTGAGCAATGTAGTGGGGAGGAAAACTTTCCCCAACCCACCAGAAATGGACAGAGCTCACCGGTCACTGTGCCCGAAGCCCATGGCCGGGGATCAACCGAGGGCAGTTATAGCTAAACATACAAGGGGCAACAGCACGCCGACGGTGGGGGGGGGGGAGAGGTGAGGCAACACCTGGCCTCCCCACAACCACTGACGGAGAGCACACCTTGAACAAAAAGCAAACCACTACCCGAGGGACCCCTTCAGGCAGGAGACCAGGGCCCAGCACGAGGGAACGAGAGCAGCAATGAAGGGAGAGCAAGTGAGAGGAGTGCAGGGTAGGATGGGGGAAGAGCGGGCAGAAAACTGCAGAGATCGGGCAAGGGGGAAGCGAGACAGTAACTCTCGAGTGGGGGCCCACCGCACTAGCAGGAAAGCTAGCGTCGGAGGTATGCACCAAAACAGAGCCGCGGCGCGCCCCCAACAGGAGGGATGGTGGCAGGCGGGGGGGGGGGGGGGGGGGGGGGGTGCTGGGAACCACTCAACAGAGGCGAGAGAGCAAATGGGGATAGGAACAGGGGAAAGGGGGTCAAAAGAGGGATAAATGGGAGAGGGGGGATAAAGGGGGGATAAGGGGGGAAAGGGGGACTGGGGTGGGGGGGGGGATCACAGGGAAAAAGACAATCAAGGCTAGAGAGAGAACAACATTAGGGCTACAAAGTGCCACAACAAAGGGCTCAAAACAAGGAATCACTGAAGCATCTACCCAGTACAGTCTCTGGGCGAAGAGGGACCCCAGAGTGCAGGGACAGACCGACGTGGCGGACACACAGTTGGCGGCCATGTTGGGTGCCCCCGGGACAAAGGGAAATCCCGGAGCGCAGGGACCCGACTGCATGGAGAGATCAGTGACAGCGGCCAGCCTGGACGGCCCCCCTAACAAAGGGAAACCCCGGAGGGCAGGGGCGCGTCTAAGTATGGTTAATCCCACAGGAATGGAGAGACAGAAGCTCCCCACCAGGATAGTCACCTGGAATGTAAGGGGATTCAATGGCCCAGTGAAAAGATCCAGAGTCCTCACCCACCTAAGAAACATGAGGGCCGACATAGTTTTCCTCCAGGAGACACACCTGAGGGAGCAGGACCAACTGCGGGTAAGAAAGGGCTGGGTGGGACAGACCTACTATTCCTGCTATGGAACGGGGGCCAGGAGGGTGGCGATCCTGATCGGCAAGAGGACGATGTTTAGGGCGACAAAGATGGGGGGGCACTTCAACTGTGTACAGGATCCAACAACTGACAGATTAAGCCCCAAAACGGGGAAAACCTCAAGCATGGCAACGGACCTTGGTCACTTTATGGAACAGATGGGAGCTGTGGACCCCTGGAGGTTCACCCACCCAGGGGAGAAAGATTTCTCCTTTTTCTCCCCAGTACACAATGTACACACCAGAATTGACTTCTTTGTGGTGGGGAAAATGGTGATTCCGGGGCTAGACAAAGCGGAATACTCCGCAATTGTGATATCTGACCACGCTCCACATTACATGGACATGAGGCTGCAGACGGGCAGGGCCCAATGCCCCACATGGAGGTTGGAGGTGCCTTACTAGCTGACAAGGCCTTCAGCGAAAGGATAGCACGGGCCATAGCAGAGTACACGGAGAACAACCAAAACGGGGAGGTATCAGCCTCCACGTTCTGGGAAGCGCTAAAGGCCATAGTATGAGGGGAAATTATCACCTTCTAAGCGCGAGGAGATTGGGAGGAAAGGGCGGCTAGACAGCAGCTGGTCGACTCCATATTGGAGGTAGACCGTAAATACTCCGAGGCCTAGACCATACAGCTCCTGGTGGAGAGGAAAGAGCCACAAAGGAACTGTGATCTGCTCTCCACCAGGAAAGCAGTGCACCAACTCTGCCAGGTGCGCGGGACCCTGTACGAACACGGAGACAAAGCCAGCCGCCTGTTGGCACACCAGCTGAGAAAGCAGGCAGCCAGCAGGGAAATTGCACAAATCAGGGATACCAGAGGCACATTAGAAACAGAACCAGAAAAGATCAACAAAACCTTCGAGGCCTTCTACCAAGGGCTGTACACCTCAGAGCCCGAAACAGGGGAGACCAGGATGAAACGGTCCCTTGATGGACTGGACATACCAGTCGTGGGGGAGGGCAGAAAATGGGGCCTGGACGCACCACTAGCACTGGGAGAGATCATGGGCAGCATTAGCTCCATGCAGGCGGGGAAGGCGCCGGGACCAGACAGTTCCCGGCAGACTTCTACAAAAACTTTGTGAAGCACCGGCCCCACAGCTGCGGGAGATGTTCACAGACTCGCTGGCTAGGGGCACGTTGCCACCCATGCTAGGGGGGCAGAAGGGGGGGGGGGGGACAGCTAAACCTAAGAGAAAAGAAAGGCGAACCACAGGAGAAGAGAAGGGGGGAAGGGGGCAGAAGTGGGGAGAGGAGGGGTGGAAGAGGGAGGAGACAGGGAACAATAGAGGGGAACCAGAGAGGTGGGGGTTTGGCGAGGGAATGATAACCAGAAGGAGGGCACGGGAAACGATAACAGACTTGGCAAATACAGGAACAGAGAGCAAGGAAAATACGGGCGAAAGACGGGACAAACGGCCGAAGCGGAGGTGAACGCGTGACGACAACGGCAGCGAAAACTGTCTGGGAAAAGCAAGTAACAACACCAACACCGGATCCATTCTCGCATTGCCCTTTCTGTATTGGGCATAATTAATGTAATTTTTCCTCTGGCACCCAAATGTATATGTACCTCCCCAGTTTCCCCCCCATCTCACAGACAGATGCCTGTTTATTTGTTTAACATAATATTGTTAACTGTACAGAGTTGCTGTTGTTGAGCGAGTGCACAATATCCTACCAGTTTTGGTTGTTTGTACAGCATGCAAGAAATAATACTTTTCACTGTCTACCAATACATGTGACAATAATGCTGGTTTAGCTCACTCAGCTAAATCGCTGGCTTTTAAAGCAGACCAAGCAGGCCAGCAGCACGGTTCGATTCCCGTACCAGCCTCCCCGGACAGGCGCTGGAATGTGGCGACTAGGGGCTCTTCGCAGTAACTTCATTGAAACCTACTCGTGACAATAAGCGATTTTCATTTCATTTCATTTTCATTTTCATTTCATTTCATTTCATTTTCAAATGGGAAGCACGGTAGCATGGTGGTTAGCATAAATGCTTCACAGCTCCAGGGTCCCAGGTTCGATTCCCGGCTGGGTCACTGTCTGTGCGGAGTCTGCACGTCCTCCCCGCGTGTGCGTGGGTTTCCTCCGGGTGCTCCGGTTTCCTCCCACAGTCCAAAGATGTGCAGGTTAGGTGGATTGGCCATGCTAAATTGCCCGTAGTGTCCTAAAAAAGTAAGGTTAAGGTGGGGGGGGGGGGGGGGTTGTTGGATTACGGGTATAGGGTGGATACGTGGGTTTGAGTGGGGTGATCATGGCTCGGCACAACATCGAGGGCCGAAGGGCCTGTTCTGTGCTGTACTGTTCTATGTTCTATGTTCTAAATCAAATCAAATCAAATCAGGTTATTTCATTTTTTCTCTCTCTTCCATATATATACATATTTCAATCTGTATACATAACTCTAAATATACTATGTTTAAAAACCCAATAAAAAACATTTATAAAAAAAACAAGCTCGACACCATCCACGACAAAGCAGCCCATTTGATTGCTCCCCCCTTCCACAAACATTTAAATCCTCCACCACCGACAAACAGTGGCAGCCGTGTCTACCATCTACAAGCTGCACTGCAGTAACTCTCTAAGGTTCCTTAGACAGTACCTTCCAAACCCACGACCACTACCATCTAGAAGGACAAGAGCAGCAGATACCTGGGAATGCCACCACCTGGAGGTTCCCCGCCAAGTCACTCACCACCCTGACTTGGAAATATACTGCCGTTCCTTCACTTTCACTGGGCCAAGATTCTGGATCTCCCTTCCTAACAGTACTGTGGGTGTACCTACACACGAAAGACTGCGGAGCTTCAAGAAGGCAACTCAGCTTCTGAAGGGCAACTCAGGATGAGCAAGAAATGCTGGCCCAACCAGCGATGCTCTCATTCCAAGAGTGAATTTTGGAAAAATCTAAATCCCAGCTCAATATGTTCTTGAATAAAGCCTTCCTGTGACACAAGCAATTGTCTAGGGTGTTCTCATGATGAATTTTCTTAAGTATATTATACATTGAGGATGAATTGTTGCCTTGTAAAACTTATCTTAAAGTCAATAGCAAACTCACCACACTAATAAATATTTGGAGTTGGTTGAAATATTACTGTAAAATCCATCTTATTGAACTTTCCCCCTTTCAAAACTTTTGAAAATGTTTGAAGATTATGAACTTTTTCTGTCCAGAAAATCAGATCAAAATGTTTTCCTTTTTCATGCACTGTACTGTACTCCAAAAAGCTAGTTTTCGAAAAAGGTCAAATTACAATTTATAATGAAAGAGCCTTTTAGGACAAAATGTACTCATAATCAAGGAGGTCTTGGTATTTTGGAAATTAATTTGGTCCAAGATTTGCCACGGAGTGTCTTTGCGTTGCATTAATTGGCCGTGAGACAGCACATGGTGCTTAGTGGAAGTGTCAATTTTAATGAACAGTTCATTCTTTGGAAAGAGCAACTTAAGGTTAAGTATGGATTAGACTACAAACCCAATTACTCTGCGAGGTCTGTGAGAATGCAGTAATCTCCTCTAATAATGGTGCAGGCACACCATTTCAGTCACATGTGGCTTCATGTATTGATTTTACTGCTCACATAACTTGCAAACCACCGCTCTCAGAACTTGAAAAGTTTAGCTCAAATTGCTGACTCCACCACAAAAAAGAAATAATGGAAAAATGGACCGCATTAACTTTTATAATTTATAGGAGAACGGAGTTCGTAGAAGTAGAATTGCCAGGAAAGGTGATTTCAGTTAGTGGGTGTCTGGCACATTCATCATGAACTAAACATTCAGGAGATACATCCGACGGCAGGCAGATTGCGAGGGAGCAGGTGTCCTGTTAATGGGAACCTCCATTTAATGGGAACTTTTGTTCAGCCACTGAACCATCCCTTTTGCATTCTAATGGAACACTGCGCCAGAGACTGTCACTCTCAACATATTGTCATGGAACATTTTGCAAAGTATGAAGGAGAAAATGCATATTTCCCTCTGCAAACTAACAGAATATTGCTGACATATCTCGCATCTGCTTCTGGTCTCAATAAAGAAACAGGCAATAATCAATATTTCTATTGTGCTTTGTGTGTAAAGGGGGTAGGTCAGGAGCAAATTGCAATAGTTGGATGTTGGATTTGTTTATTGTCAAGTGTATCAAGGTACAGTGAAAAGTATTTTTCTGCGAGCAGCTCAACAGATCATTAAGTACATGAAAAGTAAAGGAAATAAAAGAAAATACATAATAGGGCAACACAAGGTACACAATGTAACTACGTAACACCGGCATCGGGTGAAGCATACAGGGGTGTAGTGTTAATGAGGTCAGTCCATAAGAGGGTCAATAGTACAATTGCTCTCTAATAATGAGGGTCCATGCTCATATCTTAAGTGACCAATCGTAAACCCACTAACGCTCTCCATTTCTATTACATCCGTAACTTGTCATCAGGGTTGAATTTGTGGATTGAATTCCGACTTGATTGACCATCACTTTTAATTTTTCTTATCCTCCCCTTTCAACTCATTTTTTCTCTCGGACCTGAAACCAGCTTGGGCAGGATTAAGGGCGAACATTTTAACCTCAGTAGAGCGATTGCGCCAAGGGCAGCTGTCAGTCTTCACCAATTGTATTTTTACTTCACTTTTAGTAATTCGTCACCAGAAACCAGTACAGTTTGTTTATTTGTTGCCTTTCCTGTTGCCTGATTGGAGCAAATGATAAATTAATCAGTAGCACGGGCGGTGACCGATCTCTGGTGAGCTCTTTTGGACAATTGAGTCAGTCGACAAATTTAAAGCTCAATATTTTTTTGCTGTGAAAAACAGCAGAGAAAAACCAAGCATCACGAAAGTGCGGCATTTAGATTCCGCCATAGCTTTGTCATGAGTCGCAGATAAGTGCATTTTTTTTTCCCGTTGGGTTCGTGACATGAGCAATGAAAGAGCAATTGATCCTTTCAAATTGCCAGCTGTGGACCTTCCGGCATTCACATGGTATCCAGGAGACTTATGTCAGCATTAGATGGTAACGGTTTTCTTGAGCATTGAGATTACTTGAGCTTAAGTGTTCAGTGCCTTGCGAGACTCCTCAGATACCGCAGGAGCCCGTACTCACATGCAGAAGTCTCTGCTGTTACAACCACTCCCCCCAGGTGAGTTGCCCCAAAAAGTTGTTGATCCGGGCGAGGCCCCTCGATTTGCCACCGTCTAACTGGGATACCGCCCTCCCCAAAATGTTCCAAACCTGGATGAGGAGGGGTGACTGGCTCCGTGTCTTGATTCAACCCAACCTCTAGCTTTAATATATCATGCTTCCATTTTCCTTGGATACCTTCTCCTGGCCCAATCGTTATGTTTAAAAAGGAACCAATTGAACCAGGATTTTGTGAGTTAAGATAGATTGAGTTTCTTAACTACTAAAAAGGTGAGGAGAAAGGGTGGCACAGTGGTTATCATTATTGCATCACAGCTCCAGGGTCCCAGGTTCGATTCCTGGCTTGGGTCACTGTCTGTGCGGAGTCTGCACGTTCTCCCCATGTCTGCTCCTCCGGATGCTCCGGTTTCGTCCCACAGTCCAAAGATGTGCAGGTTAGGTGGATTGGCCATGATAAATTGCCCTTAGTGACCAAAAAGGTTCGGTGGGATTATGTGGATCGGGTGGAGGTGTGGGCTTGAGTGGGGTGCTCTTTCCAAGAACCGGTGAAGACTCGATGGGCTGAATAGCCTCCTTCTGCACTGCAAATTATATGATTCTATGATTCTATAGTAAACCACACACACACACATCTACATTCATGAGGATTAGAAAAAAGAATGGTGTCCTTTGTCTTATTCTTCATAGGATGTGGGCGTCTCTGGCTGTGCTAGCATTTATTGCCCATCCCTAATTGCCCTTGAGGGGGCATTTAAGAGTCAACCACATTGCTGTGGGTCTGCATCACATATAGGCCAGACCAGGTAAGTATGGCAGATTTCCTTCCTTAAAGGGCAGATGGGGTTTTATGACAATCAGCAATGGTTTCATAATCATCAGTACACTTTTAATTCCAGACACACACACACATACAGACACACATACAGACACACACACATTCAGGCACACACACATACAGACACATAAAGAAACACACGGTACACCTTCAGCCATTTTCAGCGTCTGTGTCCATTTTGAAAGGTATAAAACTCAAGGCTGGGATTGTCTGGCCCCCTCACGGTGTGTTTTCCGGGAACGCAGGCAGCCTATCAGTGGCCAGCGGGTTCCCCAGTGGTGCGACTTGAGCCACGGAAAATGCCAGAACCTTTCGTGGGAACGGAAGATCCTGCTGTCGTCCAATGGGACGCCGGCGTCGCCGACAGAAACCCCACCGTCGGAGGACTGGAAATTCCCGGCCCCGGACTTTCGAAAGTTCAATATTACCGTGTAGAATTCCTGTTTTTTTTTTCCATCTTCCTAATATTGGGCAGCAGTCAGGCTTGGGCTGTACACATAACAGTGTTTGGAAATTTTTCTAAATAACATTAAATAATAAAGGGCAGCAGGGTGGCGCTGTGGTAGCCCTGCTGTCTCACGGCGCCGAGGTCCCAGGTTCGATCCCGGCTGTGGGTGTGGCGTTTGCACATTCTCCCCGTGTTTGCGTGGGTTTCACCCCCACAACCCAAAGATGTGCAGGGTAGGTGGATTGAACACGCTAAATTGCCTCTTAATTGGAAAAATGAATTGGGTACTCTAAATTTATATTTTTAAAAATATTGAATAATAATCTTTATTATTGTCACAAGTAGGCTCACAGGCGCTGGGGTGTGGCGACTAGGGGTTTTTCCACAGTAACTTCATTGAAGCCGACTTGTGACAATAAACATTTATTATTATTATGATACTATTATTGACACTGCAACGAGGTTACTGTGAAAAGCCCCTAGTTGCCACCTCCCGGTGCCTGTTTGGGTACACAGAGGGAGAATTCAGAATGTTCAATTTACCTAACAAGCACGTCTTTCGGGACTTGTGGGAGGAAACCGGAGCACCCGGAGGAAACCCACGCAGACACGGGGAGACCTTGCAGACTCCGCACAGACAGTGACCCAAGCCGGGAATCAAACCTGGGATCCTGGAGCTGTGAAGCAACAGTGCTGACCACTGTGCCAACGTGCCGCCCAAAATTAATCACTTTCAAATATATATCCAGCTCTCTTTTAAAGCCTCCTATGGAATCCACCTCCATCTCTCTCCCAGGCAGTGCATTCCAAACCCCGACAACTCTCTTGAGTGGTGAAGCTTCTTCTGACCTCCTCTCCTCATCTTTGATTCTGTGACAAAACGGAGGACAAGGTTCCAAACTTTACTTGATTGATGACAACGGTAAGTGTGCTGGCAAATATTGACAATATTTGCAGGTTTAAAATTTTACTGTCATGTTAAATGCAATTTAAGCCAACTTGTGACAATAAAACATCCACCCTCATTATCCCAATGGATCTCGAGGTGCCATTTAGAAGTGGGTAACCGTGATATGATTTCCCTCAGTCCAATGGATACTGAGGACAATTACAGTGGGCCCACTGCCTCCCAAACTCCCAAGAACAGGTGGGACGGCAGAGCCTAGAGATTGAGGGCTGGATTCTCCAGTCCACTGTCAATAGTGTTGACACCAGCCGGCACTGCCCAGAACCCCTCGGGAGGGGGTGCACTGTCGGCGGAACCAGAGAATCCCGCCGCCAGTGAACGGTCAGAGAATCCCAGTCCAAATCTGGGACCAATGGCAATGAAATGGCTTCATTGCACTTCACCAGCAACTGAACTCATCGAGGGAGTGTTTCATTGGGTTAAAAATAATGCCCATTTAGACTTTGCAAAAACCCTCTGTGAGATTCGCATAACGAATATTAAAAGTCATCTATGTTGGTGTGGAGTCTCATGTAGCCACAGATTGGGTAATATGGCAAGGCTGGTAAGAGGTATGTGGGGGACTTCCTCCGAGGTGCCGCGGTTCCCCTTTTCACTGGTTCCGGAGACAAGGACGTCATCCAAGTGAACCGCCACTTGCAGGAGTCCTTGGAGGATGGTCTCCATGACTCTCTGGAAAATAGCGGACTCCGATGACACTGTTAGCTTGCAATTCCCACACAGGCAAACCGTTCTATCTGGCTTCAGTATGGGGGCTACGATCTGCAAATTGCACTGGCCGGCCCATTCCGGGGCTTCTCGCCAGCCTGACTTGAAGGCCATTCCTTTCCTGTCACTGGGTCGAAAAGTTGGAGCACCCTCCCTAACAGCACTGTGGGTGTACATGCACCACATGGACTGCAGCGGTTCAAGAAGCCAGCGCACCACCAACTTCCCAAGGGCAATTAGGGATGGGCAATAAATGCTGGCCGAGCCAGCGAGGCCCACATCCCATGAGCAAATGAATTTGAAAGATTTACTTCCCCAAAGAACATTGGTGAACTATTGTATATTTTAAAAAAATTTATCATGGCCAATCCACCTACCCTGCACATTTTTGGGTTGTGGGGACGAAACCCACGCAAACACGGGGAAAATGTGCAAACTCCACACGGACAGTGACCCAGAGCCGGGATCGAACCTGGGACCTCAGCGCCGAGAAGCAACTATTGTGATATTTTTACAATAATCCAACACCTTTGAGGTCACTTTAGTGGCATGTACTTATTTGCGTGTTAATTCAAATTGGCAAACTTCCACGGCAGGTATTAAACTCAACTCCTCTCAATGATCTACTCCAGTAATAAGACTAATGCACTATCCCCTTTTGCCCTCCATTTAGAACCCAATATTCATTGGCTATGCTGAAAAAAAGGACAAGAAAGATCAATTCAGCAATATTTCTGTGCTGCTTCTGTGCTATTAAGCAGATGCAGGACACGGAGCAAAAAGAGCTTTAGACACATTTGCTTATGCAAAGTGTATGGAAATTAGCAGCGAAGTCAAAGGCACCTCCTGGATACCTTTGAATATCATTTGTGCCATTTCGTTGCTCTGATTATTCTTTAATACTAAATCAATTTGCTGGTAAAGCATCAGACTGTAAATTAAAGAGGGATTCAGTCTTGCTTTGACTGTGTGTTCCACTCGTTCTACTTAATGCAAATTACTGCCAGGGATTTGGCCTGTTGCTGCTGGAGGAGCAGTTCAGGCCACATTATTTCTGCCGCTCAAAGCGAAGATGCACCGTATACAGTCTAAACAGCCATTGTTCAGCCTCCTGCCGATCTATTTATTAAAGGACACTATTATCACCCGATGCCGGGAGCATTGTCTCCTCTGCCTCAGATGTCAGGGGTTCCAGGCCCACACCAGAGACGAGAGCATACAGTCTCGGCTGCTACCTCCCTGCCCCACACCGCCGACAAGTGCCGTTACTGGGAGAGTGCTGCACCCTCAGGAACTGTGGGTGAAATTCTCCGTTCCTGAGGCTAAGTGTCGGCGCCAATGGAGGATCCGCGGGTCTTTCACGAAGGGGCTGGTTTAGCACACTGGGCTAAATCGCTGGCTTTTAAAGCAGACCAAGGCAGGCCAGCAGCATGGTTCAATTCCCGTACCAGCCTCCCCGAGCAGGCGCTGGAATGTGGCGACTAGGGGCTTTTCACAGTAACTTCATTGAAGCCTACTTGTGACAATAAGCGATTTTCATTTTATTTCATTTCATTTTAAGGGAAAATTGGCGCAAACCCACCACCGAATTGTCGGGTCCCGGGCCACGCATGCCGCGGGCTGACAAGCTGCACCGGTCGCGCCGGAAGACATGGCGCTGGCCTTGCTGGAACCCAAAGCCGCCCACCCCGACCCCATAGCTCACCCCTTGGCCACCCAGCCCTAGCAGACGCCTCGGCCAGCGACATGGATGCCAGCCCTGTGTGGCAGCGCTGGACACTGTCCGCAGCCGGCTCGACAGGTCCCCAACCGCTGGGGCCACATGTGGCAGAAGAGCTTACCGTGGGGAACCTGGCCCATCGGGGATAGAACATCGCGGCTGATGAGGCGGCAACGGCCTTGCGGCTGCGTGCACCGCGCGTCCTGATGACGCTGATTTGGAGGGGGCGGAACATCACGAACCGGGATCAAAATGGTGCCTGCCCCAATTCCAGCGTCAGAAACCATTCTCCACCCGATCGCCGATCCCGATTTCGGCGTTGGGAATTCCGTCTTGACACTTTTGATGAGTTGTTCTCTCAGGTAAACTGAATATCGACAAATTGCCCTATTCAGGGATCGGAATCTCATCCTGGTGTCCAGCACAGATTCACCAGCATGATGCCAGGGCAGAAGTTAAATTATGAGATTTGGTTGGATAATCTTGGCTTGAATTTAGAGGGTCAAGGTGTGAATTAATTGAGGCGAATGAACGATAAAATGATTTGACACAGTACACATAGGAAAACTATTTCTTCCAGAGGGGGGCGGGGGGAATCACAGCTCAAAGGGAGTCCATTTTAAAATTGGAACTGGCCATTCACGAAAGTAAGGGGAAGAATGGGCTGGTTTAGCACAGGGCTAAATCGCTGGCTTTGAAAGCAGACTAGGGCAGGTCAGCAGCACGGTTCAATTCCCGTACCAGCCTCCTCAAACAGGCGCCGGAACGTGGCAACTAGGGGCTTTTCCCAGTAACTTCATTGAAGCCTACTCGTGACAATAAGCGATTTTCATTTCATTTCAAGTAGATTTAGGACTGAGCTTAGGAGGAACTTTTTCACCCAAAGGGTTGTGAATCTATGGAATTCCTTGCCCAGTGAAGCAGTTGAGGCTCCTTCATTAAATGTTTTTAAGATAAAGGTAGATAGTTTTTTGAAGAATAAAGGGATTAAGGGTTATGGTGATCGGCCGGGAAAGTGGAGCTGAGTCCACAAAAGATCAGCCATGATCTCATTGAATGGCGGAGCAGGCTCAAGGGGCCAGATGGCCGACTCCTGCTCCTAGTTCTTCCGTTCTTATGTTCTTATTATAAGGCAGTAGGAACCTGGAATTATCTCTCGCAAAGGGCTGGAGATGGTGGGACAATGGATACTGTCAATGGATATTGTTTTTATGGGACAAGGATGCCAGAGGATCTGTAAGTGAAAGACAATTGGAACTGGGGTAAACATCAGCGCTGATCTAGTTGAATGGCGAAACAGGGCCAGAGACAAGGACTCTTCTTGTCTCTGTCAGTTTTGACAAATGTAACTTCTTGCCAAGCTTTTGTTGGGAAAAAATCTAGCCTGAAGGCCTTAGATTCAAAAAGCTTTTGATGGATTACATTTTTGGATGATCACATGATGGGGACAAATCTCAACCTTTGTTGAACTGTTGCATGTGAAACATGGATAGGTTTTGCCAACAGGTAGTTGTTAGACATCTCTTCCACCTAGTTGGGCCTCGGGGTGTAAATGCGATTGAGCACTGGAAGAATTAACATTGCAGAAGGCCTTTGCTTTCATATCAAATCAAATAGAAGATCCTCCCAGGCCTTCAATTCACGCAGTAAATTAGAAGCAAAATACTGCAGGTGCTGGAAATGTGGAATAAAATCAGGAAATGATGGAAAAGCCTGATACCATTTGAGAGAGAAACAGAGTTTACAATTCGAGTCTTTATAAGTCTTCTTCTGATTGGCAATGCCTTTTCCAATCAGAGTTGACCTGCCTGGTTTGAATTTAATCAAAAGCTTGGCAGTTAACTGTTCCCTGCTGCAATCTCCATGGCTATGCCTCGACCAATCAGAGTCCACTTGCCAGCTAACCAGCCACTCTCTTCTCTTGCAGTATAAATTGTTGCTCCCCTTTGCTCTTTGTAATCTTTTGATCTGTCCTGACGAGTGCAAGACAGAAAGCTTTGACAGCACCTCTCTTTTCTCGGCGATACCCAAATAAAGGAAAGTCCGAATCATCTTTTCAGACCCGTCTTGAGTTAGAAGTGAATTTGGAAACAAGCAGGCTTCCGTAATCATTAATAAAAATATATTTTACAATGGCGTAAACATGATTTGAGACTGCAGCATAATTAGCTACAAAATGGAAAGAAATGGCTTTGAAAGCTACTAATGGAAGCCATCTGTGATCACATCTGCTGGGGCTTAGGCGTTAGATTTTTGAACAATTATAAATCTAAGCTTTTGGCAAATATTTTAGAGAGAAAGGGAACAATATCATTACAGTTATTTTTAATGAGAAAAACGTACATTTATATTGTGCCTTCCGCAAGCGATGTGCTTGACAAACAAGGAAATGCTTTTGAAGTAGGGTCACTATAGTAATGAAGAAAGCACAGCAGCCAATTAGCAGATGGGAAGCTCCCAGAGGTGACGGGATAATGAGCAGATAGTCTGTTTTCTAATGACTGGGTGGGGGGATAAATATTGATCGGGACAGCACGAGACCAACCCTGCCCGTTATCTCGATCATGCGATGCGGTCTTTTGCACTTACCGAGAAGGGTAGAAGGCAGTCTTAAAAATGTATTCTTTCATGGCTTGTGGGCATCGCTGGAAAGGCTGGCACACCCCTAATTACCCTTCTAAGAAGTCTGACAACACCAGGTTAAAGTCCAACAGGTTTATCTGGAATCACGAGCTTTCGGAGCGTAGCTCCTTCGTCAAGTGAGTGAAGAGGTAGGTTACACAAACACAGCAGATATAGACGAAGCCAATGATGCAAGATGATACTTTGAATGCCAGTCTCTGCAGGTAATTAAGTCTTTACAGGCCCTGGTGTCGTAAGACGTCTTACTGTGCCCACTCCAGCCCCACACCGGCATCTGCACATCATTATTAGCCCTGAATTAAGTGGCTTGCTCGGCCATTTCAGGGGGCAGTTCAGAGCCCTCCGCTGGAAGGCAATCAGCACAGTTATCACTTTCAGAATCTATATCATAAGGTTAATTATTCTCCATATTCCAACAGTGCATGAAGGTGGTGATGCTTGGGGAGGTTCTGGTGTCTATGTTTGCCAGAGCTGCCATTTTTTTTCATAGCATTTACAGTGCAGAAGGAGGCCATTCGGCCCATCGAGTCTGCACCGGCTCTTGGAACGAGCACCCTACCCAAGCCCACACCACCCTATCCCCATAACCCAGTAACCCCACTCAACCAACACTAAGGGCAATTTTGGACACTAAGGGCAATGTAGCATGGCCAATCCACCTAACCTGCACATCTTTGGGCTGTGGGAGGAAACCGGAGCCCCCGGAGGAAACCCACGCACACACGGGGAGAACGTGCAGACTCCGCACAGACAGTGACCCAGTGGGGAATCAAACCTGGAACCCTGGAGCTGTGAAGCAATTGTGCTAACCACTATGCTACCGTGCTGCCCAAATATATGTATGGTGCGTTGTAAGGTTTTCTTTGGTTCTTGCTAAGCTGTCTTCAAAGCCACTTGCAATCTTCGTCCTGTGTTGTTTTTGGAAAGAACCCAATATGAACACAGGGAAATTGGGTGGGACTCTCCATTGCGAGACCGCCTCGATACTGCTGCCAGTGAGGATGGAGAATTTGGCGCTCAGCCAAATCGCTATTCCCTGCAGCAGGAATGGAAAATCCCGCCGGCATGAAGGAATGGAGAATCAAAGTCATTGGGCGGGATTCTCTGCCCCCGGGACGCCCAGAATGTGTTTCCTGATGGGATGGAGAGGTAAACGCGGTAAGTGCCACGGGCAGGAGGGACATTATTCAGGGCTGGGGACACAGTGCAGCCAACCCTGAATAATGTCCCTCCTGCCCGTGGATCAGCCCTCCCCCAGCTGTGGCGGCGCTGAACTGAGTCCACAGCCGCCACCCCGAGTCCGCGACAGGTGAGACCATGAGAGACCCATGCCGTCGGGAACTCGGCCGGTCAGGGACGGAGCATCGGGGCGGGCCTCAGGCAATGTCCTGAGGCTGACGATATGTGACGATATTTTGCTGTCGGCGACCGGAGAATCCAGACCCTGGTCTCTGAAGGAATGAACGCCAGAGGCCGGAACGGGAGGAGCACAGAGATGGCAAAGGCTTGGAGGGAGTGGAATGGTCTGCAGTCAAAACGTTCAACTGAACAAAGTTTCATTAGAAAAGGCTACAGTTAAAAAAAGACATTCTCAAGGTTATTAAGGGAATTGCCGGGAAAACTGTCGAGAATGTTAAGAGCAGCAGGCACAGTTGGAAGTTAGGGAAAGAGACACTTACGGCAATAAACGTATTCGGTAAATGACCAGGGAAGTCCATTGAACTGAATGTTGCAAATGATCTTTTTGTCGGCGATTGGACACATTGCTCCCAAGAAAGCTAATTGATGAATACGGCGTGACCTCCAGTAAACGGTTAACCCCGGTTGGACTTTCAGAATCCGTTCCTGTTTTTGGAAGTAGTTTTTCCCAAGAATTTGAAGAAAAGGTGGAAGGTGGAAGGTGAAGAAAAATGATACAAGAAAATGTAAACAACATCAGATCAGTGCAACACACACTGCAGACGGAGGCAGTAAAAGGAGAAGGTTATGATTCAATCAAATTCAAATAAAGAAAACGGTTTAATTATTACAGCTGCTGCACTTTTGAAATTAATGGCACATATGGTCGTTTCACTGTGACCCAGAATGACTGATTTCACATGGACCCATTGGGAACTTTTAATATTTTCCACAGCACTGGAGTACTTATCGAGATTCCTTGCAATTGCAAATATGAGCGTCGCGTCACCAATTAAACCAGCCCCTTGATAAACATGCTCTCCTGGCTTCCAGCAGCCCCTCCAGCAGCAGCCCACCCCTAAGGAACCAATATGTACAATTCATCCTCTCTCGCCCTGCCCCTGTACGGGCAGGCACTCAAACCAAGTTAGCACGCAGAAAAATACCACCCATGCCGGAAATCTCAAATTAAAACAGAGAATGTAGGAAAAACTCAGCAGGTCTGGAAACTTTTGTGGAGAGCGAAACAGAGACAATTCACTGATTTAGATTTGGATTTAGGGCTGTAGGTTAGGTTGATCTTAGATTAGGATAAATGGTCGGCACAACGTTGTGGGCTGAAGGGCCTGTACTGTGCTGTACTATTTGTTCTATGTTCTATTGTCAGGTGCACCGAGGTGCAGTGAAAGGTATTGTTCTGCGTACAATCCAGGCAGAGCTCTGGCAGTCAAATCAAATGTGCCCAATGAATCTGGGAAGGCCTGAACAACCTTAGTAACATATGGGCCTAGTGATTATGTTACTGGACGAGTAATAATCGGGAATAGGTCTAAATCAGGAATCTGTGGATTGGCGCAGGATTGGTGGGCCAAAGGGCCTGTTCTTGTGCTGTGATGTTCTTTGTTCTTTGAGTAATCCAGAGACCCACATTAACGCTACGGGGACCCCCAGATTAACGCTACGGGGACCCCCAGATTAACACTACGGGGACCCCCAGATTAATGCTACGGGACCACCATGACAGTTGGTAGAATTTAAATTCAATTAATCAATCTGAAATTGAAAGATAGCCTCAGTAATGTTTTTAAAAAAAATTAATTTACAGAATGAGGACGTTGCTGGCTGGGCCCAGCATTTAATGCCCATCCCTAATTATCCTTGAGAAGGTGGTGGTGAGCTGTCTTTTTGAACCGCTGCAGTCCAAGTAGAGCAGGTAGACCCACAGTGCTGGTCGGGAGGCAATTTGAGGATTTTGACCCAGCGACAGTGAAGAACGGCGATATATTTCCAAGTCAGGATGGTGAGTGGATTTCAGGGGAACTTGCAGGTGGTGGTGTTCCCAGGTTTCTGATGCCCTTGTCCTTCTAGGTAGTACAGGTTACGCGTTTGGAAGGTGCTGTCTAAGGAACCTTGGTGAGTTGCTGCACTGCATCTTGTAGATGGGGTGCACACGGCTGCCACTGGGCGTGGGTGGTGGAGGGAGTGAATGTTGAAGGTAGTGGATGGGATGCTAATCAAGCAGACTGCTTTTTCCAGAATGGCAGTGTTGTTAGAGCTGCACTCATCCAGTCAAGTGGAGATAGCATCACATTCCTGACTTGTGCCTTGTAGATGGTGGACAGGTTTTGTGGAGTCAGAAGATGAGTTACTCACTGCAGAATTCCTAGCGTCTGAAATGTTCTTGCAGGCAAATATTTAAATGATAGGTTCAGTTCAGTTTCTAGTCTGTGATAACCCCATGATGTTGATAGTGGGGAATGCAGTGGTGGTCATTGCCTGGCACTTACCTGGTGCAAATGTTACTTGCCAGTTATCTGTGCAGTCCTGAATATTGCCCATGCCTTTCTACATATGAACACTTCATTGTCTATATTGAAAATTGGATTGTGCATTTTGTCTACTTCATGCTCCCACACGCACATGTACCAGCAGAGGGAGTCTGGTATATTTTTAAAATTAATTTACAGTATGTGGGCGTTGCTAGTTAGACTAGCATTTATCGCCCATCCCTAGTTGCCCTTCAGAAGGTGGTAGTGAGTTGCCTTCCATCACCTTCTGAAGGGCAACGAAGGATGGGCAATAAATGCTGGCCTACCCAGTGATGCCCACATCCTGCAAATTATTATTTTTAAAAATTCTAATAATAAATTGGAAAGGCTCCATGTTTAACAGCTCCTGAACTTCTAAATCGAAATGGATCTGGTTGAATATACAACAGTTTCTGTCCCAGGAAATTCACAAAGACGTATTCCTGCACCTTCTGGATTCAACGAAGAGCTTTAAAATATGTATTTTGAAAGAAAAACTTGACTTTAGAAACATAGGAACAACAAATAAGTCATTCAGACCCTGGGGCCTGTATTTAACTTGATTCATCCGTCTTGGCTCCATATCCAGCTATACCTTCACGAGCAATAATTTATTGAACTCGGGGTTAAATTATTAATTGATCTGGCACCTACTGCTTTGTGTGGGAATGAGTTCCAAACTTTCTCTGTCTATTATATGAAGGAGTGGCTTCTAACATCTTGCCAGAATGGCTTGGCTCTCTTGTCCCTCTCACAAGCAGAAAATGTTTTTCTCAACTACTGTATCAATTCCTTTTGAAAAATCTGGAAAACTTCAAAGTAAATCACTCTTCAGTCATTCAACTTCCAGCGAATATAAATCCAGGCCTGAATTTTCCGTCTGTCGGGCCTGGAAGCAGACGCGAAACACGTTCCGGGCCCCAGAATGAAATTTCATGCTGGCTGGTCAATTAAGGGCCGTCCAGCATGAAATACACTCTGTTAATGGCTGAGCGCTGTCGGGGTCGACGGGTGTCAGGAAAAGGGAGCTTGCGAACTAGTGCTTTGAATGTGCTTCCTCAGGGGGACCGCCACTGCGGAGCTTTCTCAGGCGTTTTTTGACCCGTTAAAAAATGATTATTCATGTCCCGTACCAGCCTCCCAGAACAGGCGCCGGAATGTGGCGACTAGGGGCTTTTCACAGTAACTTCATTTGAAGCCTACTTGTGACAATAAGCGATTTTCATTTCATTTCATTTCAAAAGTATGCCACGAGTTTCTGGGCAGCACAGTCAGGCACTGCCAAGGGTGGAAGTGTCAATTACAAGGGGGCAAAGGTTCAAGGCGAGAGGGAGAAAGTTTAAGGGAGATGTGCGGGGTCAGTTTTTCACACAGAGAGTGGTGGGTGCCTGGAACGCACTGCCAGAGGATGTGGTGGAAGCAGGCACATTAGCAACATTTAAGAGGCATCTGGATGGGTACATGAATAGGGAGATTTTTTTTTTTAATTTCTTTAAACTTTAGAGTATCCAATTCATTTTTTTCCA
This sequence comes from Scyliorhinus canicula, assembly GCF_902713615.1. Lineage (NCBI taxonomy): Eukaryota > Metazoa > Chordata > Chondrichthyes > Carcharhiniformes > Scyliorhinidae > Scyliorhinus > Scyliorhinus canicula. The sequence goes on from NC_052146.1 coordinate 16,090,172, forward strand.
ATTAAGGGGCAATTTAGCGTGGCCAATCCACCTAGCCTGCACATCTTTGGGTTGTGGGGGTGAAACCCACGCAAACACGGGGAGAATGTGCAAACTCCACACGGACAGTGACCCAGAGCCGGAATCGAACCTGGGACCTTGGCGCCGTGAGGCAACAGGGCTAACCCACTGCGCCACCGTGCTGCCTTAATAGGGAGAAAATAGAGGGATACGGACAGAAGTTTTTTTTTAGTTCGGGCATCATGATCGGCACCCTTTTCTTTGTTCTTTGTTCTTTGGCCTCAGTCTCAGATGTACTCGTTAATTTTATTTCAGTTCTGACCTGTTCATACTCCCTCCCGCCCCGGACCCCGGATCGAGGTGGCAGCTAAAACGTAAAGGTCGCCTGATGGCCCCCCCCACCCACCCCAGCCCCCACCCCCCCCAACACCCACACCATCCATAAAAGCAGATGCGCTTCTTAACACTGCATCCAATTGGCCCCTAAATGGGCTAAATTTCCTGCTTAATTTTCAGCGGGCGCACTTCTCACTCTCGCACGCACCCCGGCGACTGAAATATTGTGCAAGCACACGGTGAGGTCAAGACAAGAGGCTGGCGTCTTTTACAAAGGTTTCACGCGCTTCTGAGATGGGGGCTTCCTCGTCCGAGCAGCGTAAAACTCTGGACCTGGTTTACCTCATTTCTCCCCACAATGTAAGCAGCCGCTGCCTCATCCTCTCCTGCCACTGAGAAAAGCCTGACCAACAAGGCCCGGCCTCTCTCCAATGATTGCAACCCAATTTCAGCCAGTGGTAAACAGGCATTAGGCATCGATGCGCATAATTGAGGGGACCTCGCACCTGTTTTAGAAGGCTGCCACAGGTGCCTGGAAACCAAGACACGGTGGCACAGTGGTTAGCACTGTTGCCTCGCAGCACCAGGTACACGGGTTCACTTACAGCCTTGGGTGACTGTGCGGAGTTTGCAATTTCTCCCCATGACTGCGTGGGTTTCCTCCGGGTGCTCCGGTTTCCTCCCACAGTCCAAAGATATGCAGGTTAGGTGGATTGGCCACGCTAAATTGCTCCTTGGTGTCCAAAGATGAGTAGGTTAGGTGGGGTTACGAGAATAGAGTGGGGGAGTGGGCCTCAGTGGGGTATTCTTTCAGAGGGTCGGTGAACACTCGATAGGTCAAATGGCCTCCCTCTGCACTGTAGGAACTCTATGATTCTATTCTATGATTCAACATTACCCACCTTTGAGTTGGATGTTTTTCACGCTTCCTTGAGTCCCAGGACATTGATCCCAGAAATTGGGTCACGTTGGTTGTTATTTAACGCTCATAAAACACGCTTCAATTTCTATCCCTCTGTGTGTATCTTGACAGATGGTAGAGTTGTCTTTCCAGCCAAGGAAGTCAGCCTTGAGTTATTTCCATTGAATTGAGATGAATATACAGACAAATGAACAGTTTCCCCATTGATGCCTGGAGAATATTATAATGGTACTAAATGGCACTACCCCTGCCCAGCAAGCAGATACCAGCTTTATAAATAGGACCTTAAATCTATAGTTGCATCAAAGTTACAACAAGTTGAACTGTTGGTTTGGCCCAAACACTCCCATGTTTGTTTCTTTATATATTTTTTTTAATTTAGAGTCCCAATTCATTTTTTCCAATTAAGGGGCAGTTTAGTGTGGTCAATCCACCTACCTGCACATCTTTGGGTTGTGGGGGGGCGAAACCCACGCAAACACGGGGAGAATGTGCAAACTCCACACGGACAGTGACCCAGAGCCGGGATCGAACCTGGGACCACTGCGTCGTGAGGCAGCTGTGCTAACCACTAGGCCACCGTGCTGCCCCTTATTGGTATCTATATTGATTGTGAAGTTCTCATCATTTTTTTTCCGAGTCACTCCATGGTCTCATCCTTCCCTTTCCTGGTAACCTCATCCACTCCTACAACTCTCTTGAGTGTTCAGTGCTCCCCCAATTCTGGCGTCTCGCGCATCTCCAGTTTCAATCGCCCCTCCATTGGCGGCCGTCTTTTCAGCTGCCTGGACCTAAGCTTTGGAATTTCCTTCCTTGACCTCTCTGATGCCATCTTTTTCTATAAGTCCTTTCTTAAAGTGACCCCCTTTGACCAAACTCAGTGACAGGTTTTGTTTCATGACGCACTGTAAAATGCCTTGAGACATTTTATTACGAACGGAGGATTTCCGGAATATTGGCTTTTAAATATAAAAGAGTAATAATTTGTAAAGCAGAGCAATGTTGTCTGGGGACAAGGAAGAAGCTGAAACACGTCAGGTGAACCAGCTTTCCGAAGATATTCAGCCAGAGTCTGAATTTGTTTCATGGAGCAAGCATTACTCTGTGCCATGCTAATTTTAAGATAGATTAAGAGCTGTGTGTTTCTTTCCTTGTTGTTTAATGGGCAACTGAGTAGTAGTGTTATTTGGGTAATTGTTCTTTTTGGGTGTTAAGTTAAAAAGTTTAATATTGTATTCACACAAAGTTTTGTTTCAGAAATATCAAAGCCAAGGGCAGCACGGTGGCCTAGTGGTTAGCACAGCTGCCTCACGGCGCTGAGGTCCCAGGTTCGATCCCGGCTCTGGGTCACTGTCCATGTGGAGTTTGCACATTCTCCCCGTGTCTGCGTGGGTTTCACCCCCACAACCCAAAGATGTGCAGGTTAGGTGGATTGGCCACGCTAAATTGCCCCTTAATTGGAAAAAATAATTGGGTACTCTAAATTAAAAAAAAAAGAAATATCAAAGCCCTCTTTTTCATGCAATCGCTCCTGGAGTGAATCATTCTTTACACTCAATCCCACAAAGAAACTAAAATATTAGGGGGTTTTGGTCCAGTATCGCAGGTACTGTTAGGGTCCTGGTCTGGGATCATAATAAATGCATAATATGGGGCAGCACGGTGGCGCAGTGGGTTATCCCTGTTGCCTCACGGCCGAGGTCCCAGGTTCGATCCTGGTTCTGGGTCACTGTCCATGTGGAGTTTGCACATTCTCCCCGTGTCTGCGTGGATTTCACCCCCACAACCCAAAAATGTCCAAGCTAGGTGGATTGGCCACGCTAAATTGCCCCTTAATTGGAAAAAATAATTGGGTACTCTAAATTTATTTTAAAAAATGCAGAATATAAATCCATGTTATTTTTTGTCCTCCACATGAGCTGTAGTCCAAATGCCATGTGTCACCTCAGTGTCCATAACCCTTAATTTACCTTTTGCATCGAGTGCCCATCTACTGTATTCCTAAATTCTGAATTCTCCCTCAGTGTACCCGAACAGGCGCCAGAATGTGGCGACTCGGGGATTTTCACAGTAACTTCATTACAGTGTTAATGTAAGCCGACTTGTGACAATAAAGATCATTATTATTAAATGTTGATATGGGCCTGGAATTTCTTCAGAGTTTAAATTCCTGTCACAATTTCAGCGGCGTTACGGGGGGTAGAAAACAAATCGCGAAATTCCCATTCATGATCCTCCCATCGATCAGTATGTCTGCATTGGTGTTCAAACATAGGCAATGGATATTAAGAGGCTGCATAAAAACGGGACACGTCGCAACTCACCCTGATCCTGCTGCTGAACTCCGAAATCCGTGATTTTGAAAACTCACCACTATTCTTAGAATTCCCCCTATACCAAAAAGGGCCGACATTCTAAATGGTGAACAGGGATTCTCACTCCCTGACTCTGATGCAGGCTTCGGTGGGTGCTATTGAATGAAATGAAATTAAAATCGCTTATTGTCACGAGTAGGCTTCAATGAAGTTACTGTGAAAAGCCCCTAGTCGCCACATTCCGGTGCCTGTCCGGGGAGGCTGGTACGGGAATCGAACCGTGCTGCTGGCCTGCTTGGTCTGCTTTAAAAGCCAGCGATTTAGCTGAGTGAGCTAAACCAGCCCCTTTCAGGTGAAACTATATTTTCAAGTTATCCCCCGGTATAACCCATGCCTTCACCAAAGATTTTATCTATTTACCACTTAGTAGCATCAATGTCCTGGGTCCTGCATTGCTAAGTAAGTAAAGTAGACTTTAGGAATAACCACTTTTTCAGGTTAAGTTATTTTATTATTATATTTTTTCTTTTAAAAGCTGCAAACACTTTCTTTACAGAAAGGTACAAAGATCTTGCTTCTGGATCCTGCTGGTTGGTTGAAGGGGCCTTCAGGCCCACCTTGACAATCAATCTTCTTTACAGTCTGGTCTTCTTGAGATGTATTCGCTGGTTAGCTCTGTTGCTGTGCCTTGTCGATCCCATGTATTGAGCTATAAGAGCTGGCTCTGCTAGCTATCTCTCAGCTGACTCTGACTCCTGTTTAAATTCTAGTCTTCCTTAGATGTATAGCTGTTGAAGCTCGGCTGCTTGTCTTGTCTTTCCCATGACCGAGCTGTGAGAGCTGAATATGCTTCTCTCCTCTCTCTGAGTTCTCCTTCCCTTCTCCTCTGGTTCTGCTCCCTGGGTTTATATTCTCTTTCTAACAATTATTAAGTTTTTATTACCTTATTGTAAATTAACTTATTTCACTTGGATTGTTAAAAAGTATCTTTGATCTAAACATTCTAATACAACTAATTATTCATTTTGGGCATAACCCCACCTCTCAGATCTGATTACATTGTCCTTTGTGATGTTCAAAGTTCCTTTGTGATATTCAAAAAATGCTTTGGTTTCAAGAGGTGTTACTTTTAATTTCTATCATTTGAATAGTTTAATTTTCCAATTGTCCCCAGCTCATAACTTTGCCTTTGATTTTGACTTTAAATTATGTTTATCACAGACAGGCTGTCTCCAATTTTCTTTAATTTACTTGATGTTAGTAGAATTTCACGCTTAGAATTGACACCAAATTCAACTGAACATCATCCATCCTTTCCAGCTGTTTACTAAGGGAGTTAATCTCAATGAAGGTGTGAAACCTTTGCTTTTAACTGTATGCTAAAATCTTACTTGGTTATGACTTGAAAGGCTTGCCTGTTTAAAACATTTGTCACTTAATTCAATTGAAACTCTCATCCATGCTTTTCCAGATGCTTCCTGAGATAGTTACGTTCAATGAAGGTGTGAGCCATTGTTTTAACTTAATACATGAATCCTGTGTGTTTGCTAAACCTGCTTGTGAGAAATAATCTGCATTTTATAATCCTGTCCTTTGCAGCTGCTATTAACCTTTTGTGGGATCTTTTCCTGTATCCTCTCATGTTTCTCTTTGGCCAGATATTGCCAGACTTCCATGTTTCAAATGACACATTTTTCTGTATTTTCAAGAACATCCGCTTGTACACAGTGTCCAGGTGGAGGTCAATTAAGTGGGTGGACGCAGACTGACACTTTCCCTCTTCCCTGGTTTGGCAATGTTGAAACCAATTTTAACACAGCTCTCACCATTTGCCTCAGATGAGCTAACTCACCATAAAACGGGGATCAAATGTGAAACCTTCTTCCAGTGGAACATCATCGGGCTGAAACTTTAACTCTTTTCCTCTCTTTCCAGATGCTGCCTGGCCTGCTGAGTGTTTTCCTGCCTCTTCAGAAAACCCCTTGCCCTGTATATCTCACGAGGCACTGAACCCATTGAAAGAATCCCCCATGAATGACACTGACCTGGAGGTGAAGCTACAAAACAAACAGAAACTGTAAGCTTTGTTACCATCTCCTTCCCAGAGCTCCTCGAGCTATTTCTATATCTATAGTGATCTAAACAAGACTGCTTTGCAAAGTGACATTACCGACTCTCGGACTTTATGTTCAAAATGCATTCAGGATCTCAATGCAAGAGTCGAAAGAACTGTTTGATACAGATGATGGGAGAGCAATACAATTACAATTTATGATAGTCTCAGTCTTTTTAGTGGGCGGCTTGGTGGTACAGTAGTTAGCACTGTTGCTTCACAGCGCCAGGGACCCGGGTTCGATTCCCACCCTGGTTGTACGGCTGTGTGGAGTTTGCACTTTCTTCCCATCTCTGCGTGGGTTTCCTCCGGGTTCTCCGGTTTCATGGGCGGCACGGTAGTACAATGTTTAGCACTGTTGCTTCACAGTTCCAGGGTCCCAGGTTCAATTCTGGCTTGGGTCACTGTCTGTGTGAAATCTGCATGTTCTCCCCGTGTCTGCGTGGGTTTCCTCCGAGTGCTCCGGTTTCCTCCCACAAGTCCCAAAAGATGTGCTGTTACGTAATTTGGACATTCTGAACTCTCCCTCTGTGTACCCGAACAGGCGCCGGAGTGTGGTGACTAGGAGCTTTTCACAGTAACTTCATTGCAGTGATGTAAGCCGACTTGTGACAATTAAGATTATTTTTATTTTGTGGCACGCCTGTAATTTCTCATGAGTTGATGCTTTCATTGACATGAAGGTCTTGTAAAGCAGAGGATTATTGGGAAGCTGCAAGGCTTGTTATGTTTGAAGCTCCAGGACATTCACTTTCTGGTAAACTTGAAGTTGGAACATGTTGGGGACAGTACTCCGCCCACTTTCAAGGTACTGTTGTTTACTACCTTGGCTACTTAGAAGACTTGCAGCTGGTTTTACAGCTTTCTGTTGTAACTCTATATTTAGAATATTTTATTGTTGGAAATTTTAGAAACAGACAACAAAATGGCTTGTTCGCCATGCGGCTTGGACACATTCAAACTTCTTTTTCCAAAAAGAGGTTGAATGTTGATTACACATCCCATGTTGCCGTTTGACACCTTAAAATTCACCTGATCTAGTTTGGATGGGGGGGGGGGCATTGTAATGCAGAGGAAGGTCGATGGGATCCATTCACATTCGTCGATCACATATCGACCATTGATGTTTATTCTCTGCGCAGTGAAGCAGAGAGGTGAAATGAAAATGAAATGAAAATCGCTTATTGTCACAAGCAGGCTTCAATGAAGTTACTGTGAAATGAAGCCCCTAGTCGCCACATTCTGGTGCCTGTTCAGGGAGGCTGACGGGAATTGAACCATGCTGCTGGCCTGTCTTGGTCTGCTTTCAATGCCAGTGATTTAGCCCTGTGCTAAGGCGGGCCAACTGGAATGTGACAGTTCATCTGTAAATGGTCCATCCTGAAACAAAAGGATGTGTGAATTCCCTAGATGGTGGTGAATGGCCGTATTTAATTAGGTGACTGCTCGAGAATCAGACCCATCTGGAGTTCAAAATGTCAAAGGTTACATGGTTTGCAGTGGCCATTTTAGAAGCCCGCTTGTGTTCAAAATTTTAAAGTATTGACTGAAAGTTTAAAATATAGTAAAACATGGTGATATGAAGAAAAGATATTCTCCTGTGAAACCAGGGTAACTCTTGGAAAATAAAATTGAATGAGGCGACACTTCAATTTTTCACTTTGTTTCTTGTGTTCTATAAGTGAGGACACATTCCATGTGCTTCATTAGATTACTGGCAGCCATGAAAACAAGAGAGTCAAATTGGCTGCAAATTTGTGAGAAATGACAGTAATGCTCAGGTTGGGCTCAATCTCAGGAACCTTTATTCGTGCGTCACAGCTGTTCCGCTGCAACACCCAGATGGCTGCTGGAGTTAACCCCTTCAATCCCAGTTCTGTTGGAACAAAGATATGACGGAATATCGTCAGCTCCTCTCGTCGCAATTGTAGTTTGTTTCTGTAACTAGGAAAAATGGGCAGACATCTTTTCTGTTTATTGTCAGCCATTTGTTTCTGTTGCTGTAAACTCAAAAAGATTTCACGCCATGGTGGTGCTGTACTCTTTCAAAACGACGGAGGTGTGTCGATGTTTTTAAGGAGCCTTCAAAAAAACAAAAATATTTGAAAACCTCAGCTTTAAACTGTGCTGTGCACTGTTGAACTCCCCAAACCTCTCCGCCCCATTCTCCTCAATTAAGTTGTTACTTGAAACGGCATGCTTGCCTTCATTGGCCGGGGTATTGAGTATAAAAATTAGCAAGTCATGTTGCAGCTGTATAGAACCTTAGTTAGGCCACACTTGGAGTATAGTGTTTAATTCTGGTCGCCACACTACTAGAAAGATATGGAGGCTTTAGAGAGGGTGCAGAAGAGATTTACCAGGATGTTGCCTGGTATGGAGGGCATTAGCTACGAGGAGAGGTTGAATAAACTCGGTTTGTTCTCACTGGAACGAAGGAGGTTGAGAGGCGACCTGATAGAGGTCTACATAATTATGAGGGGCATAGACAAAGTGGATAGTCAGAGACTTTTTCCCAGTGTAGAGGGGTCAATTACTAGGGGGCATAGGTTTAAGGTGCGAGGGGCAAAGTTCAGAGTGAGATGTACGAGGCAAGTTTTTTACACAGAGGGCAGTGGGTGCCTGGAACTCGCTGTCCGAGGAGATGGTGGAAGCAGGGATGAAAATGACATTTAAGGGACATCTTAGCAAATACAGTAAGAAGTGTTACAACACCAGGTTAAAGTCCAACATGTTTGTTTCAAACACTAGCTTTCAGAGCACTGCTCCTTCCTCAGGTGAATCATTCCCCCAAATACAATCCAGCACGAGACTTCCCCATACACTCCTGTGGGACTCCCCCTCCTCCCCTCCCAAGGCCCAGCCCAAACCCCCAAAGCCTGACTCCCCCACCCCAAAAAATGCTCGATCCTCTTTTATTACACTCCGGTATCATCTCTTATTACACTTCTTTGTATGTTTTGATGTACTACAGAGTGTAATATATGTTACTCAAACCTTGGTTGCCGATGAGGTTTTCTGAATCTCGCTGAAGAAGTCTCAAACTCGTCCAGTAGTAACAAAAGGTTTATTGAGTAACTATAACAATAACTGCGTGAGCTCTTTACTTTAACATTGAGACTAGTGATAAGGTTAACAAGATCTGATCTAACTACAGTAACTATGCTTAACTACACTAACCATCTGAGTTAATATGATACTCCTGTCCTGGTCACAGTTATACCCCTGTTGGTCAGGCCCTCTAGTGATCACCTGGTGCTACTGATTACACATTAACCCCTTATGTACATGCACATACAGAGATCACTACAGATCCAAGACCCTCTTTCCCCAACCCCACCAAAGGGTCAGCTGGATTTTCAGGTCAGCACCTTCAAGCAGAGGGGTAAACTAACTCAATTACCACTCCATGGGAATATACGGCAACATCTCTCTGTCTGGCTTCGTGTCAACTTCTGTCTGATTACACTTCAGAGATGTGACTGGGGCGAGGGGAAGTTTTACAACCTGAAAGGCGCAACGTAAAGGCAAGCTGTTGTTACATAATCAGTCTGACAGGAGAAGGCAGAAGAAGACAGGAGACAATTTTTGTTTTGAACGTCCTAAATAGCACAGCATCTTGAAATCTGAATGGTCAAATCACATGACGGTTCCTTCTGAACCTCGGTGAGGGAGTTATAGAATGAAGCACGTTGGCATGATTTTAATTACAGCAGTTTGCTGTCAATCGTAGTTCACCTTTTCGTGCAATCCAGATACTCCCTTTTAGGTCAGAATTGACTCTCGCTATAGGAACTGTTGATGCATTTGTTTAACTCTGTTGTTCGACATGTGCAGAAGAGGCTCATCGATCCAAATACTTTTTCCACCTTTAAGAAACTGCTGGAAGTAAATCAGCACAAATTAGTTTGTGGGCTGAAGTACATGAGAAACGGAAACCTGTTTGAATCAAGTGAGTTTGCACTAATGCAGCGTATTACTTTCAGGGCACAATCCCCGAATCTAGACACACATCTCCTCCCTGCTCCACACAGTAAACTCTCCCATCCATACTTTGCAGATAAATTGCACTTAAGCTACTGCACTTGTTACGTCCAGAGGTTTGAGCACACAAATCCAATCTGACACTCCAGTGCAGTACTGAGGGAGCCCTGTGCACTGCTGGAGATAATGGGCTGGTTTCTCCATTTCAGCGGCTAAAATGGGGCTATGTCCCCCACACCGGCATAAAAACGCTGGCGTTTCACTCTTGACTTTCCTTAAGAAAGTCCTGAGCGGTTCTCCGACCTGCAGGGGGCTGGCAGGGCCCCGGAGTGCTTCTCGCAGCTCTGGCTGCGGATACGGGTCCCCGCACGTCCGGGCGGGAGTCCACGCATGCGCACGGCAGCCGTCTGCAGCGGCCGCGCCGTGCGTCACGATGGACTCGGACCGGGGACCAACATAGAAAATGTAGCCTCCCCCACGCCGAGATGGTGCACGCCTGAGGATCTGAGCCGCCCAATCGCTGCCCTGGCCATCCATGAGGCCTCCCCCGACCACCCCCCCCCCCCCCCCAACCAGGGCAGCCACAGACTGAGTCAGCAGCCGCTGCCCAAACTTCCCGACCAGCAATACGTGGTTAGAACCATGCCGTCGGGAACTCGGCCAGTTTTGCCCGGAGATTCACTGGGGGGGAGCCTCTGTCAATGGCCCCCCAGCCATGCCGCGTAACCTGCGCGCGAGCGATTCTCCGGGGATCGGAGAATCGCGTGAGGGCCGGGCACGCTTCCTGGGTAAACATCGATTCCCCGCGCCAAGTGCAATTTCAGCGCAGGCTGTAGAGAATCCAGAATTTTAAAGGATGTGCTGATTTGTCATGTGAGAGTACCTTTAAGAAATGGGTGTTTGTCAGATAGCTGCAGTGACGTCAGAGTGTGGGTGGAGCTGGGCTGTCTGTCTCTCATTTTCGCTTTAGGCTGGCAGCTACAGGGTGTGTTTAGTTTCACTTTGCAGATTGGGAGCTGCATCCAGAGAAACAAGGTGTAATTCTGGTCTGTCTCTGCATGAAAGGAATGTCTTCAGATCACCTGCTAATTTAACGATGATAACTGCTCTCAGTAAAGCATTTAAACCTGATCTCTGGGTTAAAAAGGGTCTTTCGTCTTCTGGATGTAGCAAGGAAAGATTAAGGGTTACTTATAGAATATTGTATCTGTGGGGATGTTTACTGTGGGTTTATAAAGTGTTAACTGGTTTCATAAATAAACATGTTTTAATTTAAAAGTACTTTAGTTCTCTGTTGCACCACACCTGTGAAGTAGGCCCGTGTGCTCCCCATAACCACAATCTATTTAAAGTTGTGGGTCAGGTTAACTCCATGATACACTTTGGGGCTCTCTGAACCTTGGCCCATAACATTTGCGACAGAATCATGGTCGGAGTCCTAGATGAAGCATTATCAGACCTTTTACAGACAAGATAAGATTTAAAAATTGTGAAAGCATTGCAGAATACGAGGCAGGCGGAACTGAGGAAACAGACAGAGACATTTGTCTGGTGTGAATGAAAGGTCCTGGGGAGTAGATCAAGTGAGATCTTGGGCAGCACGGTAGCATTGTGGATAGCATAATTGCTTCACAGCTCCAGGGTCCCAGGTTCGATTCCGGCTTGGGTCACTGTCTGTGCGGAGTCTGCACATCCTCCCCGTGTGTGCGTGGGTTTCCTCCAGGCGCTCCGGTATCCTCCCACAGTCCAAAGATGTGCAGGTTAGGTGGATTGGCCATGATAAATTGCCCTTAGTGTCCAAAATAGCCCTTAGTGTTGGGTGGGGTTACTGGGTTATGGGGATAGGGTGGAGGTGTTGACCTTGGGCAGGGTACTCTTTCCAAGAGCTGGTGCAGACTCGATGGGCCGAATGGCCTCCTTCAGCACTGTAATTCTATGATGAGACCGTTCAATTTGTAGGCCATAAAAGAGAAAGCGTGCCGCAGCCTATGTTTGCCAAGACAGGGAAAATCACCGCAACCGCCATTTTTAAATGTGGGAACAAGCTGCACAATCAAGGGGCCCGGGTTCAATTCCTGTCGGTCTGTGTGGAATTTGCACATTTCCCCTGTGTCTGCGTGGGTTTCCTCCGGATGCTCCGGTTTCCTCCCACAGTCCACAGATGTGTGGATTTGGTGGATTGGCCATGCAAAATTGCCCCTTAGTGTCCAAAGATGCGGGGTCAACTGAGGTTATAGGGATAGGGTGGGGGAGTGAGCCTCGGTAGGGAGCTCTTTCAGACGGCCGGTGCAGACCCGATGGGCCGAATGGCCTCCTTCTGTGAAAAGTGAAAGGCCAGCTCATAAAGACTGAGGAATCGTCAAATTTCTGCCTACCCTTCAAAATCAAGAGTGCTCTTTAATAAGCAGCATCATGTCCAAAACGTACAGCAGTACGTTTGAAAATGAATTTCCAAAATAGTTTACAGGGTGAGAGGAATGAAGCACTGAGCACCCATATCACCCTACGAGCTGATGCTAAACTAATTTGCCTCTTGGGACCAAGGAAAGTCCCTTAACCGCCTTTGGACAAAGTAATGGGTGAGATTGGAAGGACGCAGCAGCAAGGGGTTCTCTTCCCAGTCACCATGCCAACAAAATGGCCTTCAGGTATGGTGACAGTGCAAAACCAAACAACTCTAGAAGAATCTGAAGGATTTAATTCAACCAAACAAATCAGTGGAATCTGAGATCCACCCAATGGCCTCAGTGGGTGTGAATCTGGCCAAATTAATCAAGACCACTTCATTTACCAAATTGGATGTGAACAGTAGACTTTGTCAGTTATCACTGTGTGGTGATCACAAGTTAACTAGATGCAATACAACTGAGCAAACACTAGAGGGAGCATGGGAGAGCCATATAAATAAACCGGGACAGGAAGTGAGGACACACTTCACGGAAGGAGGAACAACACACACTGGACAAAGAATCCAGATTTCTGACCATATTTACAACGCCATTTGGCCATTCGGTTATTATTGTTTCAATATTTTGCTCTTTGGAGTGGCGTCAGCTCCAGAAATTTCCAGATGTCCATCTCTCACACTCTGGAAGGCATGAATGGAGCACTGTGCCATATGGACCACATATTTACACATGAGAGATGGGCATAATCACAGACTAGAGCAGAACCGAGACACTTACAGGATGCAGACCGAACATTGGAAACACGAGTTCCCCACAACTATAATCAAGTCACATGGTACAAGCCACTGGAATCACACTTGATCCGCCAAAAATGAAAGTAATCAGAGAATTTCCACAACCCAGGAATACAACTAAGCTTCAAAGATGACTTGGGATAGTCAAGCAGGTTGGCCACCTCCGAGCTAATTTAGCAGAGGTCAATGAGCCCTTGAGGTTGTGAAAAAAATGAAAATGAAACGAAAATCGCTTATTGTCATGAGTAGGCTTCAATAAAGTTACTGTGAAAAGCCCCTAGTCGCCACATTCCGGCGCCTGTCCGGGGAGGCTGGTACGGGAATTGAACCCGTGCTGCTGGCCTTGGTCTGCTTTCAAAGCCAGCTATTTAGCCCTGTGCTAAACCAGCCCTTCCCAGACATCTCCCAGGAATCGGTGCACCGGTGCATCTGTGCAGTGACCATCGCACTGTACGACATCACGGACCGGTAGATTCAGTTCCCTGTGGACCACACCCAACAGGATGCCCGGGCAGCAGGCTTCGCTGCCATGTCCATGATACCCATGGACCAGGGGGTGATCGATGGGATGAACATTGCCATGCAGCCACCAGTCAATAACAGGGCTGTGTTCACGAACACAAACTCCATGAACGTGCAGGTGATCTGCGACCACTGGATGAGGATCATGCACGTCTGCGTCCGGTACCCGGGCAGTGTGCCTGACTTGTTTATATTGGCACAATCGTTCATCCCCACAGTGTTCGAGGAAACCACCTCCCCGGGCTGAGGGGCTGGTTGCTGGGCGACAAGGGTTACCCGTTGCGGTCATGGCTGATGACACCTATACAGAGGCCACAGACGGACGCGGAGCAACGCTACAACGATGCCCATGCAACAACCAGGGGTGTGGTCGAAAGGTGCTTTGAGCTTCTGAAGATGCGCTTCAGGTGCCTGGACCACTCTGGAGAGGCCCTCCAGTACCAGTAGGAGTGGGTCGGTCGCATTGTTGTGGTCTGCTGCGTCCTGCACAACATAGCCTAGCAGAGGGGTGAGGTGCTGGAGGCAGAGGAGGGGGAGGGGGAGGGGGAGCAACACGACGAAGAGCAGGCCTCCCCAGATGAGGAGGATGGGGGCAATGTACAGGACAGATGGACTGGCCATGGACGGGAGGCTGCCCACCATTACCGGCTGGGCCAGCGGGCACAGGATTGGTTGATAACCGCACGGTTCACAGACTAGGGGAGTGTGGGAATTGCCGAGCATGGGCACAGACAGCACAGTACAGCACCAGCTCATCACCCTCATCCCACCCACCACCAACCACCCTCACCCCGCCCACCACCAACCACCCTCACCCCGCCCACCACCAACCACCCTCACCCCGCCCACTACCAACCACCCTCACCCCGCCCACCACCAACCACCCTCACCCCACCCACCACCAACCACCCTCATCCCACCCATCACCAACCACCCTCACCCCATCCGCCACCGCATCACCTGCATGCACACCACTCCTCCATTGCACATCCACCTGCGGCACAAGGGTCCGGGCTCACATGGCCGCCAGTGGAAGTGGGTCTATTGCAGGCCATGGGGGATGACGTCAACCCTCCCTGCGATGGGCTCCGGGCTCTACATCGTTGGACAATGTCTGACTCATGGCCACAGTAACACCCTCCACCTGGGCTGACCCTGCATGCGGCCGTGACACTGCAGCGCACGGTCCCATCGTCTGCCCGGGGGGATGGCGAGGGCGACCCGGGGGTGGGGGGGCACACTCACCTAAGCTCAACGTCCTATCACCCCTCACACACACACTGGCGCTCACTTCACACCCCGCAGGCATTGGACAGAGCACAAAGGCAGCTTCTGTAGGTGTGAAAGTGATTTTTATGACAAACAGCTCATACACATGCCCTAACCCCTATAACTAATCTGTGCCCTGCACCTGTGCCAACTTACTCAGTGTCTAATTGTTTGGCCTTACGGGCCCTATGACTACGTCCAGGTGCTTCCCCAGACGGTACAGCAGAAATGGAGGTGGATTCCTGTGGTTCCTGCTCTGTGACTAGGGACCTCTTTGGCGGCCGTTTCCTGGCACGGCCCGGCCTGGATGGACCAGGCTGCGGCACGGGTGACTGGGATGGCGAGCTGCCAGCCTGTCCTGCCCGTTGCCCACCAGATGTACTGGGGCGGAAGGGGCGGGAGTCCGAGGTGTCACGGTGTACCAGGACCGCCCCTACAGGAGGACCCGGGACGGGCCCCCAGCACCTCCGCCTCCCCCCTCGGGGTGCGCGATGGCCTCTGGGCCTCTCCATGGGTCGGGGGTGTGAAGAGATCAAGCACCCGAGGCACCCCCAGCACCTGGCACTGCCAGTCCTGGCGGCCCACCCTGGTATCGACAAGGATCTGCAAGTTTGCAGCCATGGAGCTCAGGGAGTTGTCCGTCCCTGTCTGTATCTGGGCGACACCGGCCAGCACCTGGACGATGGCACCGATGCCGTCAGCGATGGCCTGCTGGGACTGGGCCATGGCCTGCTGGGACTGTGCCATGGCCTGCTGAGACTGGGCCATGGCCTGCTGAGACTGGGTCATTGCCTGCTGAGACTGGGCCATGGCCTGCTGAGACTGGGTCATTGCCTGCTGAGACTGGGCCATTGCCTGCTGAGACTGGGCCATTGCCTGCTGAGACTGGGCCATGGCCTGCTGGGACTGGGCCATGGCCTGCTGGGACTGGGCCATGGCCTGCTGGGACTGGGCCATGGCCTGCTGGGACTGGGCCATGGCCTGCTGGGACTGGGCCATGGCCTGCTGGGACTGGGCCATGGCCTGCTGAGACTGGGCCATGGCCTGCTGGGACTGGGCCATGGCCTGCTGGGACTGGGCCATGGCCTGCTGAGACTGGGCCATGGTCTGCTGGGACTGGGCCATGGCCTGCTGGGACTGCGCCATGGCCTGCAGAGATTGGGCCATGGCCTGCTGAGACTGGGTCATGGCCTGCTGGGACTGGGCCATGGCCTGCTGGGACTGGGCCATGGCCTGCTGGGACTGGGCCATGGTCTGCTGGGACTGGGCCATGGCCTGCTGAGACTGGGCCATGGCCTGCAGAGACTGGGCCATGGCTTGCAGAGATTGGGCCATGGCCTTCTGAGACTGGGCCATGGCCTTCTGAGACTGGGCCATGGCCTGCTGGGACTGGGCCATGGTCTGCTGGGACTGGGCCATGGCCTGCTGAGACTGGGCCATGGCCTGCAGAGACTGGGCCATGGCTTGCAGAGATTGGGCCATGGCCTTCTGAGACTGGGCCATGGCCTTCTGAGACTGGGCCATGGCCGGCTGGGACTGGGCCATGGCCGGCTGAGACTGGGCATGGCCTGCTGGGCCTGGGCATGGCCTGCTGGGACTGGGCCATGGCCTGCTGGGACTGGGCCATGGTCTGCTGGGACTGGGCCATGGCCTGCTGCGACTGGGCCATGGCCTAAAGAGACTGGGCCATGGCCTGCTGTGACTGCCCCACGGCCTGCTGGGACTGCCCCATGGCCTGCTGAGACTGGGCCATGGCCTGCTGCGTCTGGGACATTGTCTGCGGAGACTGGGCCATGGCGTTGAGCGTCTCTGTGATCTGCTGCTGGCTCTGGCTCATAGCTTCCTGTGAGAGGGCAGTCATGTCCTGGTCCATGGACGCCTCCTGCACGGAAAGCCGCAGGCCTCGCATCCTGCTCCCCATGTCTAACACCATCACACCCATTGCCTCCACCGCGGACGCCACCCGTGTGGTTTCGGCCTGGGTGGCACGCATGACCGGCACCACTCCCAGCTCCTGCACGCGGGTGGACTCCTTCCCCTGCGTCAGCAGCTGCTGCAAGCGGCCGTCACCCATTTCGATCGTCCCTGGGTCCATGACAGCATCGTGTCTATGTGTGGGTGTGGTAACGCT
Organism: Scyliorhinus canicula; assembly: GCF_902713615.1. Taxonomy (NCBI): domain Eukaryota; kingdom Metazoa; phylum Chordata; class Chondrichthyes; order Carcharhiniformes; family Scyliorhinidae; genus Scyliorhinus; species Scyliorhinus canicula. The sequence goes on from NC_052146.1 coordinate 16,106,966, forward strand.
AGAAACCCGGGACCCGTCTGGGCGGCAGCTGGTTGCTGGGGCTGGGCTGCCCTCTGACCATCCGGCCCCTCGGCTGCTCCTATCTCCACCTGCTGTACCGGGACGGCTGTGTTGTGCGCGCCAGTGAGTGTACCAGAAGCCTCATTGCTAAAGTGCCCAACCGAGGTGAGTGTCTCTGTGATGGTGGAGGGTGTGGGAGAAAGCAGTGGCGTAATGTCGAGGTCCTCATCGGACCCGAAGTCTGGGGACCCCTGGGGTGGTGTTTCCTGTCCATCCGTACCCTGTGTGTGAGTGTCCTGGGTGGTTGTGTCCTGTGTGTCAATACCCTGGGTCGACTGGGATGGGGGCCTGTTGGTGTGGCTGCCCTCCCCGTCGCTGGGTGTGGCCCTGTGGCGTCGCCGCACAGGCACTAGATGGGGGCAGCGTATGCCTGATGGTCCGGGTCCATCCCTGGCTCGTGGGCGCCCCAGAACTGGGTGGGGCATTGTATGCCTGACAGCCCAGGTCGGTCCATGTCCTGTGGGTGCACTGGCACTGGGTGGGGCGTCGTATGCCTGACAGCCCAGGTCGGTCCCTGCCCTGTGGGTGCCCTGACACTAGGTGGGGGCATAGTATACCTGACAGCCGCCCTGGCACGTCCTGGGGGCGGTCAGCATCCGCAGGTATGAGTGTGTCGACGTTTGGTCCTGCAATACACAATACAGCATGGATGGTTAGACACGCGGACGGGGATGGGGAAGGGGGGATGGGGGGATATGGGGAAGGATGGAGGGGGGGACTGGGGGGGGGGGCGGTATGGGGGGGGGGGGGGTGTACTCACCCTGACTGCCCAGACTAGACTGGGTTATTGACCTTCTTGTGGCACTTGCTGCCTGTCCTGGTTGTTACAGCCACGGCCACCTCCCTCCACAGGCGCAGGCTGAGGTCAGGTGCGACCCTGTGGCCGTGTCTAGGGTGCAGGACCTCCCTCCTCTGCTCCACTGCGTCCAGGAGCGCCTCGATGTCCTGCTCCTGGAACCTCGGCACTGCACGGCGGGCGGCCATTTTGCCGAGTCTCCGGCGGTGGCGTCTTGCGTGCTACGATGCCGCGCGGTGTCAATGGCGGCGCGCGCATCTGTGACAGGTGACGCTGTCATGATTGGCATCATGCCACTGCTAGCCCCTTCCGGGTTTCCGGAACATTCCGGTTGGCCCGACGGGCCGGAGTGGTTTGTGCCGTTCTTGGCACTGGCGTCAGGCCATCCCGTCGATTGCGGGAGAATCTCGCCCCTTATTTCCAATAAGAATCTGTCAAATATCTAATTTTCAGTATTCTGTTGTCAGATGCAAGTAATTTTGGCAATAAGAAATACTGCAGAGATACCTTTCACTTGTGCTTTGCAAATACAAAATTGGCTCTGAAATTCTGCTATGAAATATTACTGTACGTCTGCTTAATCTTCCAACTTTGGCAAAGTTAAGACTTAGATCTGCTCTTCGAAATTCTTCTTGAGTGGCCCAGATGGTGGAAACCTGGCTTAAGCACCTCCACAGGCTGTTTGCTGATATTTCTAGCCGGAGCAAAGGAACAGAAGCAGGCCTTGAAAACGATCCTTTAAAACGGAGACGAGGAGGAATTTCTTCAGCCAGAGGGTGGTGAATCTGTGGAACTCTTTGCCGCAGAAGGCTGTGGAGGCCAAATCACTGAGTGTCTATAAGACAGAGATAGATAGGTTCTTGATTAATAAGGGGATCAGGGGTTATGGGGAGAAGGCAGGAGAATGGGGGTGAGAAAATATCAGCCATGATTGAATGGCGGAGCAGACTCGATGGGCCGAGTGGCCTAATTCTGTTCCTATGTCTTGTGGTCTTATGGTCTGTGGCCATTCAGCCCGCCGTGCCTGCTCCACCATTCAATACGATTATGGCTGATCATCCACTTCCATGCCTTTTACTTACACTGTCACCATAACCCTTTGCGTTATTGTTCATTTAAAATCTATCAATCTCTACCTTAAACATACTCAATGACTGAGCTTCCATATCTTCTGGGGTAGAGAATTCCAAAAATTCACAACCCTCTGTGGAAAGAAATTTCTCCTCATCTCGGTCCCAAGTGGTAGCCTCCTTATTTTGAAATTGCGCCCCTTGTTTCTGGACTCCCCAACCAGGGGAATCATCTTACAGGCGCCTGCCCTGTTGAACCCTTTAAGTACTTTGTTGGTTTCAATGAGACCACCTCTCATTCTTCAAAACTCCAGCGAAACCAGGCCCAGTTTCCCCAGTCTCTCTCCATTAGGATGGTCCTGCCAACTCTAGTGAACCTTCACTGCACTCCCTCAATGGCAGGAAGATCCTTTCTGAGGTAAGGGGACCAAAAGGGCACAACAGTGCTCCAGGTGTGGTCAAATCAAGCTGCTGTACAATTGAAGCAAGACCTCACTACCCCTGCACTCAAATCCTCTTGTGACAGGGACTAACATTCCATTAACCTTCCCAATCGCTTGCTGCATCTGCATGTTAAGCCTCCAGTGACTTATGGACAAGGACACCCGGGTCCCTTTGTACCTACGCTTTGGACCGGCGCTTTCAAATTGTTCATCATTTAGATGGCACTCATAAGGCAAAGCATGATGGGGCAGTGTCCACTTGGCTGGATGAGTGCAGTTCCAACACTCAAGATACACGACAATATCCAGGACAAAGCAACCCACTTGGTCGTCACCCCATTCACCACCTCAAACATTCCCTCCACCACCGACGCACAGTGGCAGCCGTGTGTACCAAATACAAGAGGCACTACAGCAACTCACCAAGCTTCCTCCAACACAGTGGTTAGCAGTGTTGCTTCACAGCGCCAGGGTCCCAGGTTCGATTCCTGGCTTGGGTCACTGTCTGTGCAGAGTCTGCACATTCTCCCCGTGTCTGCGTGGGTTTCCTCCGGTTTCCTCCCACAAGTCCCGAAAGATGTGCTGTTAGATAAGTTGGACGTTCTGAATTCTCCCTCCGTGTACCCGAACAGGGGCCATAGTGTGACGAATAGGGGTTTTTCACAGTAACTTCATTGCAATGTTAATGTAAGCCTACTTGTGACAATAAAGATTATTATTATTATTCCAAATCTCTACCGTCGAGGAAGAAAGGGCAGAACCTGCGCCGGGAACGTCACCACTGCAAGTTCTCTCACCAAGCCACACACCATCCTGACTTGGAATTATGCAGTTGCTCCTTCATTGTCACTGAGTCAAAGCCCTTCCTAACAGCACAGTGGCTGTACCTATCGCAGGTGAACTGCAGCGGTTCAAGAAGGCAGCTCACCACCACTTTCTGAAGGGCATTTAGGCATGGGCAATAAATGCTGGCCGAGCCAGCGACGCCCACATCCCAAAAATTGCTGTGCAGCTGTGACCGGGTTCCTGACAGGAACTACTGAATAGTCGATCTGTGACCTGACAGACTGTTCGGAATACGGGTGGCACAGAGGACTGGTGCAGGATGGCTGACTGAAGACTGCCACTGGGAAAGCGAGCACAGAACTGCAATGATGCAATTGTCTGGGGCCACAAAAGGAAGCTGGACACGGAGGGCATGGGATCACTTTCCACGAAGAGAAGTGGCAGAATGAGGAGCGTGCAAGGCAATCTAGCGTCTGCCAATGGCACCTTGGGCCACGGGGAAGCCTGCAGTGGTGGTGAAGCTCAACACTCTTCCTATTTCACTCTGTCCATTAGTTGATGTCGAGAAGCTCAGTAACTCTGACGCTCAACAACAAACCAGGAGATGTCACTGCTGCCACCTAATGTAGCCTGTAATGCACTCATGGAGTGAAGGTTAATGGCCATGATAACCTTACAGGCATAGTCTCTCCCGGTGCTTTGCTCATCTCTGAAATTATGGCACAAGGGTTGCTCCCTGAAAGCTTAATGGTCGACTCTGTGGTGTACAGTTCGCCAGCTGCAGTATTTCTGACATGACGGAAGTAACTATTCTCCAAAAGAACTTTGTTGCAAAGTGCTTTGGGGCGCACCAGAAAGGCATTGGCCGGGATTCACCGTGCCCCGACGCCAATATCGCAATCGGCGATCGGGCGGAGAATCCCTTCTGACGCCTCTGCCCCCCTCCGAAATGGCATCATCGGGTCGCACGGCGCATGCCATTGGAACGCCGGTGACGCGTCACCTGAAGGCAAACCGCCAATGCTCCGCCCTCGATGGGCCAAGTTCCCGACAGCGCGGGCGACGTATGGTCTCAGTGGTCGGGAACCCAGCGTGGTGGCTGCGGACTGTGCCCAACACCGCCACAGTTGGTTGGGAGCCATGCTGCTGGTCGGGGGCTGGCTTCCACGAGGGCTGGAGGGGGGAACGGGTGGAGGGTGAGCAGGGGGTGACCGGGGGGGCATTATTTGGCAGGTCGTGTCTGCGCACGGCCAGCGCCTTGCTTTTTCGGCGCGACCACTGCAGGTCGTCACCGTGCGCATGCGTGGCGACGGACCCGGCCATTCTCCAGCCATTTATATTGTGGGAGCCGGGAGTTTCACTTGGCGTGGCTGCTGGCCCCTCACCGGTCATATCATGGCAATCTCGTGCTTCAACTCCCCTTTCCCACCACTCTTCATATCCTTTGATTTCCTGAGGGGCCAAATGCCTGGCTCTCACAATCTTAAATATTGTCAATGATGGAGCATCCACAGACCTCTGGGGTAGAAAATTCCAAAGATTCACAACCCTAAGGGTGGAGAACTTCCTTCTCACCTTAGTCCAAAATGATCGGCCGCTGGCTGTGCCCGCGTGTTCCAGATTCCCCTGTCAGGTTAAATGGCCTCAGTCAAAACAAATGGATTTAATGCTGCACTCAAGGGTAAAAAAATTAAAACAGTCAGGAATTGTACACTCAATCACTCACTCTGATGCCACATGGGACTTGAATGTGAATGAATTGGGGGGTGGGTGGGGGAGGGCTTGACTGTGATGCTCTACACGGTCGATTAGCCTGTTGACGTTTGCTATCTGGGTTCACGTGGAAAGACTGACGACTTGGGGAGGATAACAAACTGGAGTCAATCAACCTTCACTGAGACAATCGGAAAATCACAGAAAATATCGTAAGTATTTTAGGCAAAAGCCATTCAAAACGAGGAAATCGCAAGTCCAAAGCCCGGCTTCGTTACGACCAGACTTCAGGGACATAATGAAGCTGCAGGTAAAGCCATTTAACTCCGGTTAAACGGTTTATCCACAAATGCGTTTTGCAACTCCACACCCTATTTCTGGAATTTCAAAGACACACGGCATTGTGTGAAGATTGACGCTGCGGCAATTCTTATATCTCTGTGGCACAGGAGCTGGCTGAAGAAAGGAACTGTGTGTGTGGACAGTGCTGGTCTTAACCCTGAGCCTGCCCTCTCTAAAAAGGGAATAAAGCACTTAATCTTCAAATGAATACCTATGTTTCAAATGGTACGTTTTCACTGCACTCCAGCAAACACCTCTGTCTGCATTCCACATGTTATAAGTGTTCCTCTTTTCTCCCACCTTCCAGCAACTTCATCTGCCATATTTTCTGGAGCATTAATTCCCTGCCACCTTATTAACCCTTTTAATATAGAAGTCTTCTTCAAGCATTGAGCAATCAATGGTTTCCACCTTGGCTTATGTTCTAACTTGTCTAATAAACTTTCACTGTCCACTTCTCTCTCTCCACCTCAACTCCACTCCCAGCTCCCGCTGTTCCTGGCCACCCAGATCCTGACAGATTCTCAGTCAAGCTTCTGCCAAGGCTGAGGGTTAATGGGCCACTTATCTGGTTATAATTTAATCGCTGCCTGTGGGATCTTGCTGTGCAGAAATTTCGTGTTTCCGACACGAACAGTGGTTGCATGTCAAAGTTCACCATGAGCTGTAAAGTGCTTTGGGGTGGCCTGAGGTTTATTAAAGGTGCTATATAAATTCAGATTCTTTTGTTGACTCTGACGTTATTCCTTCGCTCATTGCCCTTGGTGCAATTTGCAAAAGCTGAGTTCTGACACTGTGCTGGCGTCTTTGAGCCCAATCTCTCTCTCTCCATCCGTGAGAAACTCGGCGCAGGTTCAAAATCCGGAGAGAATTGAAAATCAGGATTCTCTGTGGCGTGACCGGAGTTTTGGAGGAGGCAGAATCGCGCCGTGCGAGCCTGGGAATCTCATTTTAATACATTACCATATCTTCAGCAAGCACTCTTTCCAGGCTTTCCACCCACCCCCCCCCCCCCCCCCACAACCGCCCACCCTCACGCAATCCTGACCAGGCACTGGCGCAACGTCACACCGGCGTCATTTACAGCGAATCTGGCCAGGCATGAGGTAGTCGAGGGTATCCTTTGGGGGGCACCAAGGTAATCGAAGGCCATGGGGTGGGTGGGGGGGGGGGGTGGTAGAGGGGCATGTTGACCTGGAAGTGCCAAACTGTGCCAGGGGACAGTGTCAAGACAGGAGACCCTAGTCAGAGACCCGTGGCAGGAGTGTGGCGGGTGGGGGGGGCAGGGAGTGTATATGTGTGGTGTGTGGTTGGGGTGGACATGCCGGCAAAGGTTATCAGTGGGGGGGGGGGGGCGGAAGAGCCCCCGGGGGATGTGGCCTGGGTGCCGTTCGGCTGCTGTGCCGATCGGGCGCCCTTTCGAGATGCCGCCCGACATGTTCAAGCCGGTTCCCAGCTCTGAGAGTCACCACCTTGGCAGGGTGGTGGCGTTAACTCCGCCTGTTCACCGTTGTCCCCCTGAGGGACATAAGGTTCCCTGACACCATTAGTGGGATTGGTTCTGTTTTCCTCGCTGGGATTGACACTTTGCCATTTTTTTGGTTAGATTACGCCCGTCTATTTACCAATTACCATTTTGGGACAGACCTCCCTCCCATTTTTTTTTTTCAAATGTTTGTGGATTTTGAAGGAAACCGCCCCCACAGGTACCCTGCTTTGTGTTCATGCAAAGCTGACAACCCCCCCAATTCATTATCCTTATTCTAACAAAGTGCATGACTGCCCATCAGCGATTCCTCCAGTTACCTGCGCCATACTTGACTGTCGAACATGCAGCACTCTCTCCTATTATCCAAACCAATGGACCCCTCCATATAAATGTCATGCACTTCAACAACTTAATTCAGAAATTTCACAGTACTTAAATGCCAAGCGTTTGGCTCTCTCTTTATGGTTTGCATTTAATCAAGTTTTTAGATTAAAGTACAGATCGACACTCCTTTCCCATGAGGGCGATCGAGAATGATGGAATTGAAAACCAGTTCAAAGTAAATGGCGTTGCAAACTACCTTTCACAGTACTTTTCTTTTATTACCTCTTCCTGTTCTGAAACGTAGGAAAGAACGCAGGGGCAGGAGCATTCAGCCCCTCGAGTCTGCTCCGCCATTTAATTAGATCATCTTCTACCTCACCGCCATCTTCCTGCACTATCCCCGTACCCCTCAATGTCACTGGTATCTAGAAATCTGTCAGCCTCTGTCTTGAACACACTCAATGACTGAGCCACCGCCCCCTGGTTCTAGACACTCCCCCCCCCCCCCCCCCCCCCCGCACCCCTCCAGCCAGGGGAAAATATCCTTCCTGCATCTGCCCTCTCGAGCCCTGTAAGCATTTTGCACTCTTCAATGAGATCACCTCTCGTTCTTCTAAACTCTCGAGAAGACAGGCCCCGTCTCCTCGATCTCTCACCATAGAAAAATTACCCTTCTCACATGCCTAATGGCTCACTTAAATATACTCATCTGCATCTCACCCAGCAAGGGCGACATCCAGATCGTGAGGCAATCCGAACTTCGCAAATCGCGCGTGAGGCATCTTGCGAGATTTAACTGCCTCATTGCATCACTGAGTCGGGAGCGATGAGGCCTTTCAATCACGCCCATTGAGTTCGGTTTTGGCGTTACTGCATTTTAACATTTTAGGGGTGATGGAACCATCAATTCTACGGACACGTGCCTGTAGGATTAGAATAGCGGTTTTAATATACTTACAACAGAGCCAGCCTGTTAGCCGTTGAACTTTCGGTGAACTGGCTGGCTGACTCTGTGGCACGGATCTTTATACAGCAGCTCCAGGGGGAGGAGTTCTGGGCGGAGCCAAGGGGGGAGCCCAGTACAAACTCTCGAGTACTCCCAGAGCTACTCCCCCTGGTGGTCAGGTAGTGCAATTGCACTTACAATATTGATACATATACATACTTGGAACAGAGTGACATTGGTAACTTATAATACCGTGTGAATCTCATTCACCACATTCACCCCCTGTGAAAAAAATCGAGTCCGGCGGGGGTGGTGGCTCACATAGTTAGTCTGTCCGGTGGACGAATTGTTCATTTCGATCTGCGGAGCACCGGGATTGCAGCCTCTTGCGGTGGCTGGGTGGGTGTTGATAGCTGGGGTACGATGGCAGACTCCGGGGCAGGTCTCGTCCAAACTTCATACACCTCTGGCTCGACCGGAGACTGGGGGCGCTGGGGGCGGGCTGGTGCTGGCGCGTGGAACCGATGGGGCGGGCTTGTGGAATCGGGGGGGCGAGGGACGGCAGCATAGGGAACGGGGTAAGGGGTTCCTCAGTGGGGGTAGGGGGGGGTGCTGGATACAGCGGGTGCCAGGTCCCGAAGGGATACTGTGTCCTGGCGACCGTCCGGGAACTCCACAAATGCATACTGGGGGTTGGAATGGAGGAGGCGCACCTTTTCAGTTTTGTGCCCCCTGACGTGCTTCCTCAGGAGAACCGGGCCTGGTGTCCTCAGTCACGCCGGAAGTGAGACCCCCGTGGTAGTGCCCCTAGAAAAATTGAAGAGCCGCTCGTGAGGGGTTTGATTTGTCGCTGTACAGGGGAGGGAACTGATTGCGTGGAGCGCGTCTGGGAGGATTTCTTGCCATTGGGAGACTTGGAGTTTTCTAGACCGGAGGGTCAGGAGGACGGTCTTCCAGACCGTCGCGTTCTCCCTCTCCACCTGCCCGTTCCCCCTGGGGTTGTAGCTGGTAGTCCTGCTCGAGGCGATGCCCTTGTCGAGCAGGTACCGACGCAGCTCGTCGCTCATAAAGGACGAACCCCGGTCACTGTGCACGTAGCTGGGGAAACCAAACAGGGTGAAGACACTATGCAGGGCCCTAATGACTGTGTGGGAGGTCATGTCGGGGCACGGAATGGCAAAAGGGAATCGGGAGAACTCATCGATGATGTTGAGGAAATAAATGTTCTTGTTAGTGGAGGGGAGTGGCCCTTTGAAATCGATGGCAAGGCGTTCAAAGGGCCTAGAAGCCTTGACCAGGTGGGCCCTGTCTGGTCTATAGAAGTGCGGTTTGCACTCTGCACAGATCGGGCAGTCCCTGGTGACGGCTTTTACCTCCTCGTTGGAGAAAGGCAGCTTTCGGGCTCTGATGTAGTGGGCGAGCCGGGTGACCCTGGATGGCAGAGGTCAACGTGGATGGCTTTCAGACGGCTGATCTGCGCGCTGGCGCATGTCCCGCGGGATCGGGCATCTGAGGGCTCGTTGAGCTTCCCCGGTCAATATTTAATATCATAACCATAGGTGGAGGGTTCGATCCTCCACCGAAGGATTTTATCATTTTTTATTTTGCCTCTTTGCGAATTGTCAAACATAAAGGCAACCGATCGTTGGTCGGTGATGAGGGTGAATCTCCTACCTGTGAGGTAGTGCCTCCAGTGACGAACAGCCTCCACGATGGCTTGTGCTTCCTTCCCGACAGAGGCTCTGAAGCGGAGAGGGTACGGGAGAAAAATGCGACTGGTCTCCCTGCCTGATTTAGTGTGGCTGCTGGAGCTACCTCTGAGGCGTCGCTCTCAACCTGAAAGGGAGTGGATTCATCCACCACCCACATGGCTGCTTTGGCGATGTCCTCCTTGATGCAGTCGAAGGCCTGGCGCGCCTCAGCAGACAGGGGAAATCGTGTGGCCTTAAAGAGTGGGCGGGCTTTGTCCGCATATTGAAGGACCCACTGGGCGTAGTATTAATAGAACCCCAAGTATCGTTTGAGGGCCTTGGGGTAATGAGGGAGGGGGAGTCTGAAGGGCAACTAGGGATGGGCAATAAATGCTGGCCGCCCACATCCCGTCAATGAATTTTTAAAAGTCACTCTTTCATATAATTCACAGTGCAGAAGGAGGCCATTCGGCCCATCGAGTCTGCACCGGCTCTTGGAAAGAGCACCCTACCCAAGGTCAACACCTCCCCCTATCCCAATAACCCAGTAACCCCACCCAACACTAAGGGCAATTTTGGACACTAAGGACAATTTATCATGGCCAATCCACCTAACCTGCACATCTTTGGACTGTGGGAGGGAACCGGAGCACCCGGAGGAAACCCATGCACACGCGGGGAGGATGTGCGGACTCCGCACAGACAGTGACCCAAGCCGGAATCGAACCTGGAGCTGCGAAGCCGTTGTGCTAACCACAATGCTACCGTGCTTCCCTCTGGAGTTTAGCTATTTTGTCCATGTTTGAACCAAGGCTGTAATGAGGTCAGGAGCTGAGTGGACCTGATGGAACCCAAACTGAGCGTCCGTGAGCAGGTTTTGGCTGAGTAAGTGCCGCTTGAAAACACTGATGATGACTCCTTCCATCACTTTACTGATGTTTGAGAGAAGACTGATAGAGCGGAAATTGGTTGGGTTGGATTTGCCCTGTTTCTTGTGTACACGATACACCTGGGCAGTTTTTCACATTGCCGATGGATGCCAGCGATGTCGCTGTACTGGAACAGCTTGGTTAGGGGCACGGCAAGTTCAGGAGCACAAGTATTCAGTACAATCTCTCTCACTATTTATCTTCAACTATCTATCAAATTGGGTAACCTAAATCTTAAAAGCTTCTCCACCGTATCAGGTCCCAGGTCCCAGGGGCTGGTTTCGCTCACCAGGCTAAACCGCTGGCTTTTAAAGCAGACCAAGCAGGCCAGCAGCACGGTTCGATTCCTGTACCAGCCTCCCCGGACAGGCGCCGGAATGTGGCGACTAGGGGCTTTTCACAGTAACTTCATTGAAGCCTACTCGTGACAATAAGCGATTTTCAATTTTTTCAATTTCAGTTACGAAGCAACAACTGCTGATTGTGTACTCTTCACACCATAGCCCCCTTTAAGCACAACAGAGACACAGTTGGAACTTAACAAAACCCCCCACACACAAACAACTTTGTCCAGCATTAATCTCACTACAGGTTTTACACCTTCCAGGCACAGAAAGATTAAATTAAACACATTTAAAACTGTACATTATTTCTAATGTTAAATATAAATCCTTTAAAACTACCTTTGTTTCTCAAACATCAGTATACAAAGTGGAAAAGAATAACTTAAAACAAACTTCGCCCCTCAGAAGCAGAGTCAACAGACACTATGATGGGGAACGAGGAAATGGCGGAGGAATTGAACAAATATGTTGGGGTCTGTTCTCCAAGACCCAACGGTAGGATCGGGATTCCTGATTGAGTGGGGAATGGTGGGATGCTGAAAAACAAGTCCCCCCCCCCCAACGATCCGGCGCCAAAATCATTGCAATGCTCCGAACCTCCGCAGGCGTCCACAGTGCACTACCAGGTGAACTGAAGTGAAACGTGCTTGCAATTAATGGCCATTTATCTCTGGGAAGAGGGTGTTGCCCTATGGTAAGAGACTGATTAAATTGGATTGATGTTCGCGAAGAGTTTAAAAGGATGACGGGTGATCTCATTGAAAGCACAATTATCTGAAGGGGTTTTAATAGGGTGTGTCATGATATGCAGACATGCTGATAATGATATACAGACAGGCACAGACAGGCAGCTACTGAACACAGAGAACAGGACATGACCAATGAGCAGGCAGGACACTCAGGGGTGGTACCTCACTATTAAAGGCATGAGGCACTCACACTCCACCTCTTTCCAGCACGTGGCTAAGAGCTATTCTGGTTCAGTCAGACAGAGTAACCACATTTAGGTTAGCAGAGAGTCGAACTCATAGAGAACTGAGCTAACTGCGCTACTGGTTCAATAAATCAGATTGAACTAACTTCAAGGTCTGGAGTATCTTTTGGTTGAAGCTGCATCCAGTTGCAGCCTGTGTTATCCCAGAGTACATAACACATCAGGGTGGACACTGAGATTGTTTCCGCCGGTCGGGAATCTAAAACACTGGGGGGGTGGGGGCACGTTCTTAGGAGAAGGGGCCGATCACTTAGGACTGAGGTGATGAGAAATCTCTTCACTCAAAGGGTTGTGAATCTTTGGAATTTGCCGTCCCCGAGGATCACAGATGCTCCATTGTTGAATACATTTCAGACTGGGATTTCTGGTCTCTCAGGGATTTAAAGGATATGCGGAACAAGTTGGAAAAATAAGCTGAAGCCCAGGTTTATCCAAGATCGTAATGAATGGCAGGCCAGGTTCAAAGGGCCACATGCTCTAATCCTGCTCCTATTTCTTGTGTCCTTGTGTTCCCTTGATGTCACAGCCAGCAGTGACATTTTAAAGATTTACCCTCTGGAACAAATCCTGTTTTTGAACCCTCTCTCCATTTGGAAACACAAGACATTCAGTAATGGAAGGTTCCACCCCTGTTGGACCCTGTGAGATTACAAATGGCAAAAAAGACTTGTTTGCTTTGGTGTCCATGAATCCGCTTAATACCATCATATATTTTTCAGGCTTGGCGCAAAATCCTGCTGAGATAACATCCAGGGAAACCTCCCACAGGTTGGCGTGATGAGACCCAGAATTCAATGTGCAGCTCGTCAATAAACTTGGATTCTCTCTGTAGAAAACTGACCAGACTTAGTAAACAGCAAGGGGACCCTCATAGGCAAGTGAAATGTCTGTGGAAGTCTGTTGGAATTTTTTATGTCACCCGATTAATATTTTAGCACGTAGAACACACTTGGTGACTCATTATTTTCAAGTGCCCTCTGGTTCAGTGTTACGTCGTACAGACAAGGAAAGTCCCAGGTCGAATCATTAAACACTGTGAAGTTACGTACCACGAACAAAGGGTGGCATTACCATATGCCCAGGCATGAACCCAACAATCTGCAATTTGTAAAACTGTGCGGAAAAGATGCTTCGCCGCAGGAGTGATAACATTGACCAGTAGGTATCTTTTATGTTAAAACAAACTTTAAACACAGAATCAATCAAATTAGCCACAAATTAATAGCTCCACAGTTATCAGTTAAAACACTTCTTAAGTAAAAGTAAAAACTTGAACTAACTCTCTACAGCTGTAAATATATATATTCCAAAGCAAACCAATGTAGTTCAAAGACCACTTATAAATAAAGTTAACATTCAGGTTCGTTTACTTTTCTGCGTGCAACCACCTTGGAGAGAATCTATCAGGAGCCAGCTGAAGACCTGTCTTGTCAGACTAAAATGCCCTGCAAACTGCAAACTACAGACAGTACTGGCTGTACCCCTAAATTACATCATACGGCATTCTTTGCTCTCCTCCCACAATCCCTCATATATTATTTACACCCCAGGGATCAATGCTCCATTAGCTACCCATCTGTAAACAAATAAATGGTTAAAATCAATGATTACCCCACTTTTACAACCCCTTAATCACAGGTTTAGCAGAGGTACTGTCTGTATCTTAAAACATGGTTTTTAATATTACTGCAACAAATATAAAATTTCCTAAATTCATCACAAATCAGCAACTATAGGCAAGTATTAGGCCCAGTTGGAGACCGCTTCCATTCCTGGTCAACATATGGTGCCCGAAGCTGCAATGTTCATAGACATTAATGGAAAACAACACCACGCTTGGCCGTGATTCCTATTTTTGTTGGGCAGTACCTGAAAACTTTCCTCATCCAGTTTTGCTGATGGAATAGTTCGGACAGCCCCAGCATCCAATGCAACTTCAGATTCACATCCTCCAGCCATGTAGGGAACATAATTACATGTTTCTTCTTGTCTACTTATGGAACGTCCAGGAAAATTTGCCTCTTCTTCCTTTATCTTACCTTATGGTACATCTTCTTCCTCAGGCTCCTCATCGGAATGTATGCTCTATTTACTTTTTTTTACTGTTTCCAATTAAGGGGCAATTTTGGATTGAATTGGATTTTGTGTATTGTCACGTGTACCGAGGTAAGTGAAAAGTATTTTTCTGCGAGCAGCTCAAACAGATCAGTTAGTACATGAAAATAAAATAAAATAAAAAGAAAATACATAATAGGGAAACACAAGGTACACAATGTAACTACATAAAAACCGGCATCGGGTGAAGCATACAGGGGTGTAGTGTTAATGAGGTCAGTCCATAAGAGGGTCATTTAGGAGTCTGGTAACAACGGGGAAGAAGCGGTTTTTGAGTCTGTTTGTGCGTGTTCTCAGACTTCTGTATCTCCTGCCCGATGGAAGAAGTTGGATGAGTGAGTAAGCCGGGTGGGAAGGGTCTTTGATTATGCTGCCCGCTTTCCCCAGGCAGCGGGAGGTGTAGATGGAGTCAATGGATGGGAGGTGGGTTTGTGTGATGGACTGGGCTGTGTTCACGACTCTCTGAAGTTTCTTGCGGTGCTGGGCCAAGCAGTTGCCATACCAGGCTGTGATGCAGCCCGATAGGATGCTTTCTATGGTGCATCTGTAAAAGTTGGCAAGGGTTAATGTGGACATGCCGAATTTCCTTAGTTTCCTGAGGAGGTATAGGCGCTGTTGTGCTTTCTTCATGATAGCGTCGACATGGGTGGACCAGGACAGATTTTTGGTGATGTGTACTCTCAGGAATTTGAAGCTGTTAACCATCTCCACCGTGGCCCCGTTGATGCAGGCAGGGGTGTGTACAGTACTTTGCTTCCTGAAGTCAATGACCAGCTCTTTAGGTTTGTTGGCATTGAGGGAGAGATTATTGTCATTGCACCATTCCACTAGGTTCTCTAAGGCCCTCCTGTATTTTGACTCCTCGTTGTATGAGATCCGGCCCACTATGGTCAGCACGGTAGCCTTGTGGATAGCACAATTGCTTCACAGCTCCAGGGTCCCAAGTTCGATTCCGGCTTGGGTCACTGTCTGTGCGGAGTCTGCACATCCTCCCCGTGTGTGCGTGGGTTTCCTCCGGGTGCTCTGGTTTCCTCCCACAGTCCAAAGATGTGCAGGTTAGGTAGACTGGCCATGATAAATTGCCCTTAGTGTCCAAAATTGCCCTTAGTGTTGGGTGGGGTTACTGGGTTATGGGGATAAGGTGGAGGTGTTGACCTTGGATAGGGTGCTCTTTCCAAGAGCCGGTGCAGACTCGATGGGCCGAATGGCCTCCTTCTGCACTGTAAATTCTATGATATCTATGGTCGTATCATCAGCAAACCTGTAGATGGAGTTGGAACCAAATTTTGTCACGCAGTCGTGTGTGTACAGGGAGTAGAGTAGACGGCTAAGTACACAGCCTTGCGGGGCCCCAATATTGAGGACTATTGTGGAGGAGGTGTTGTTGTTTATTCTGACTGATTGTGGTCTGTGGGTCAGAAAGTCGAGGATCCAGTTGCAGACTGAGGAGCCAAGTCGTAGGTTTTGGAACTTTGACATGAGCTTGGCTGGTATTATGGTGTTGAAGGCGGAGCTGTAGTTAATAAATAGGAGTCTGATATAGGAGACCTTGTTGTCGAGATGTTCTAGGGATGAGTGTAGGGCCAGGGAAATGGCGTCTGATGTGGACTGGGTGTGGCGGTATGCGAATCGCAGTGGATCAAGGCATTCTGGGAGTATGGAGTTGATGCGCTTCATGACCAACCTCTCGAAGCACTTCATTACGACTGAAGTCAGGGTCGTCATTGAGGCACGTTGCCTGGTTCTTCTTTGGCACTGGTATGATGGTGGTCTTCTTGGAGCGGAGTAGGGACAGGTTAAAGATGTCCGAGGACACAACTGGCAGCTGCTCTGCACAAGCTCTGAGTGCATGACCAGGGATCTAGTCCGGACCCGTCGCCTTCCGAGGTTTCACTTTCAGGTAAGCCGATCTGACTTTGGAAGCTGTGACGGTAGGTATGGGTGTGTTTTGCGCTGCTGGGGCACTTGACAGCACATCATTGGTTTCCTGCTTGAACCTAGCACAGAATGCATTGAGTTCATCGGTAAGGCGTGCACTGCTGCTGGAGATACTGCTCAGCTTCATTTTGTCGCCCGTTATGTTGTTTAGGCCTTGCCACAACCGACGGGAGTCTGTAACGCTAGCCTGTGACTCTAACTTGGTCTGATATTCTCTCTTGGCATCCCGGATTTTAATGTGGCCAATCCATGCTGAATTCTTCACTGAATTTATTTGTAAACTGCACATCGTTGAGTTGTGGGGGTGGTGAGACTCACGCAGGCAAGGAGCGTCCTCAAACTCCACATGGCCAGTGACCCGGGGTTGGGATTGAACCCGGGTCCTCGGCGCCATGAGGCAGCAGAGCTAACCACTGCACCACCGTGCTGCCGGAATCTGGATTTCTGTTTTAAGTCTTGTGCTAATCCTGGCTGGAATTCTCCAGTCGTGTGCAATTCACTTTTCCCGCCGGCAGTGAAACCCCACCCGCGAGGTTCCCGCCGGTGAGGAGTGGCATCAATGGGAAATCCCTTTGACAAGCGGAGGGAAGAGGGAATCCCGCCGCCAGCGAACAGCGCTCCGCCGGGAAACACGCGACTTGGAATTGGAGAATCCCGCCCCTTATTTAGAACCCTGGCTCGACACATTTCGAGTAACGTGCACAATTCTGGCCTCCATAATACTGAAGGATATAGGAGCACCGGAGAAGGTACAAAAAAAATAGATTCGCTCCGACCATACCAGCCAGAACTGAGAGGTTAAACCTACCAGAAAAAACTGAACAAGTTAGAGCCGTTTATTGCGGAAAAGGAAAGGCAAAGAGCTGATGTGATAGAGGCCTGTAAATGGTGATGTGGCCCAGCTTGTAGTGGAGTCAGAAACTCGGATCCATAAATATAAAATTCCCGTACCAGCCTCCCCGGATAGGCGCCGGAATGTGGCGACTAGAGGCTTTTCACAGTAACTTCATTGAAGCCTACTCGTGACAATAAGCGATTTTCATTTCATTTTTTCATTTTCATTTCATTTCATTGCATTTCATAAAACAGTCACAAATAACTTCAATAAAGAATTCAGGTGAAACTTCAGTTAATAGCAGTTAGAATGTGGAACTTGCTGCCACACGGTGTCGTTGAGGTGAAGAGATGCATTAAAGGAAAAGTTACTGAGTACAAGGGCGAGAAAAGAATAGAAGGAGGATGTTGATGGAGTGGGAGGGTGAGAGAGGCTCGTGTGGAGCAAAAGCTCCAGCGTAGACTGGTTGGAGCAAATGGCCGGTATGTTCTCTGTAAGCTTCTTCATAGCTCTGTGATGTGATTTTGGGCCTTGTCTTTCTTCCTCCATGGTTTTAATGCAGCAGGATCTACATGTTTCTGGCCTCAAATGCATTCACATTGTGGCAAAAAACCTTCCAAAATTAGATCTGTCCAAGGGGACAGGTTAGGTGGACTGCCCATACTATTAGATGGGCCGAATGGCCTCCTTCTGCACCGGTGGGGATTCGCCTGCAGATCTGCCTGGCAGTTTCTGCCAGGCACTGAGAATTGTCATTGCATCTTGGACTCGCCCAGTTAATCTTGAACTGTCTGGCAATAACGAGTGGGTTAGGGTGAACTTGCCAAAGGTCCTGGTACACTTTGCCATTCGACTGAGCAGCCCTTTAAAAGAGCTGGCACAGGCAGAAGAGGTCACATGTGCTTGCTCCCAACCGCTCGCCACCTAGTGTTCAGTTGACGGTGTGCAAGAGCTACGCATGTACTGATGTTCCCAGGTAACTAAAAGGGGGGCAAAATGGCAGATCCTGCAATTTTGACTGTTGCATCATTCACGTCTGTGAGCTGATTAGACACAAATATATCTTCCATTCTTCAACTTACCTTCCTTTCATCTTTGTACTCGACGATATTATGTGACAAGGAACCCATTCTGCCGTTGCTGCAATGTAATTAAATCATTTATTCATTTAAGGCATATGTGGTTTTAAAGATTCTCTTTCACTGAAGAAAGTAGATATTGCTTTGTGGGAAGAATTAAATGCAAATGTATTGATGATAATCAGCCTCCTTTTTGAATTTTCCAGAAATACCTCTAACTTATCATGCCTGAAGGCTATGTTCATGTGGGGTGGACTTCACAACCTACACGACTTACCCCTGATTTCTTTAATTAATCTGTGCAGTCGAATGAAGAAATATTTCCATGGTAACAAGATAAATGCTACATTTCTGTCTTGTTCTTTTGACCTTGCTCTGGGTGTTCCATTTATAAAATGCCATGGTTACCTGCAATCTCCTCCTGTTAACTCTTCCATTATTAGGCGCAGTACGGTGAGAGCTCTGAGCGATGGGAAGAGAATGTGGAGGGGAAGACAAAGTGGAGAACAAGCAAGTTTCGCAACTGTCGCCAAACAATAACAAATCGCTGCCAATTTAATGTCGTAAAAAGTCCTTCCGGGGGGGGGGGTGGGGGGGGGGGGGGGGGGAGAAAGCATTACGCACCGTCTGACACCCGGTCACTTCAAGCGATCAGGTCCGGTGATCAAACGTTTGATCGAAGAGGGAGATTTTACAGAGGGTCTTAAAGGAGGACTGAGGATCAGGGAGGATGGTTTAGGGGGAGAATTCCAGAGCAGATGAAGGCGCGGCCCCAGTGATGAAGTGGTGACAATCAGGGGCATGCAAGATGTCAGAATTGGAGGAGTGGCAGAATTAGGTCAGCACGGTAGCACAGTGGTTAGCACAGTTGCTTCACAGCTCCCGGGTCCCAGGTTCGATTCCCGGCTTGGGTCACTGTCTGTGCGGAGTCTGCCCGTTCTCCGTGTGTCTGCGTGGGTTTCCTCCGGGTGCTCCGGTTTCCTCCCACAGTTCAAAGATGTGCGGGTTAGGTGGATTGGCCACGCTAAAATGCCCTTAGTGTCCAAAATAGGTTAAGTGGGGTTACTGGCTTACGGGGATAGGGTGGAGGTGTGGGCTTGGGTGGGGTGCATTTCCAAGGGTCGGTGCAGACTTGATGGGCCGAATGGCCTCCTTCAGCGCTGTAAATTCTATGAATGCATAGATTTTGGAGGATTGTAGGGCTGGAGGATCTTCTGGAAATAGGGAGGGGCAAGGTGCATGGATGTATGGTCATCTGCCCTCATAACCCTTTTTGTGGTTCAGTGTCAAATCTTGCATTTTACCTGTCCTTCAAAGCACCTTGTGACATTTTGCTCTTTTAAGGCAAGTTTCCTCCCACAGTCCGAAGATGTGCAGTGATTTGTGGATTCACCATTCTAAATTGTTCAAAGGTGAGGTGGGGTTATGGGGGTTACAGCGTCAGGACGGGTGTTTGGGCCTGGATGGGCTGCTCATTCAGTGGGTCAGTGTAAACCCGATGGGCCAAATGGCCTCCTTCGGCACGGTAGGGATTCTATGATGAGTTGGTTATTTGACAGGAGGCAGCAGAGTGAGGTTTAGGCATGGTAGAAACAGAAAACAGTCAGAATCAAAGCAATCAGGCATTGCATGCCCCTCCCAATATTCAGATCCATTGACTTGAGTAGAACTCAATATCCAGCATGCCGTATAATGCTCTCCAGGTGCAATTCTTGCCTCATATTATGCCTATTGTGTCCTCGCCCATTTCCAGCTACCCCTCCTTTCCTACAGCCCTCCCACCTACCCCTCTCCATATGTGTTGATCTTGCAACCTTTTCCAACTGATTGCTCCTCGAAAAAAACAGATAGGCTGAGCATTGTTAATTGACTTGTAAAGGGAGTTATGTAGAGATCAGCTGCATGCAGATTAATATACCACAGAATAGTCCGTCCTCACTGGGTTTAGTTTCGAGAACAGGGTGGATTGCACAATCCAGGACGCCTTTTTGTGAATCCTCACAGTTTTTGTGGCAGAGAATGGGGAGTTAGTGCTTAATTCCTGCAGCAGCTCACCTGATAGCCCTGTGTCCGCTTCAGGAAGTTGTCCCACGCCTCTCCTTGAGCACAAACAGCATGGGTGGCGCCCCAGCGTTGTATAAGGGAGTGCTATCTTTCCGATGAGATATTAAACCGAGGTCCTCTCGGGTGCATGTGAACGATGGCATTTCAGTGTTTCAAGCAGCTCTCCCTGGTGCACTGGACCATGTTTATCCCTCAACCATCCCTCAAAAGAAATCACCAGAAGAAATTGTTCATTTGGCCATTTTCATGTTTGTGATGTGAGAGTTTACTTTGCACAAATTAGCTGCTGCATGTCCTACATTACAAATAGTGACTATACTTTGCAAGTACTTCATCAACTGTAAAGTGCTTTGGGACACTTTGTAGTTGTGAATGGTGCTTTTTGCAAGGCCTTTGTTTCTGTTTTTACTTTTGTAAAGTTGCACATGAGGGAAAAGCATCAACGCTAAGCACCTGAAGGTGATGTGCAGAACAACTTGATTCACAGTAACTGTTGCAGGGCGTTAGATCACAGTTGGTAGGTCTTAATGAAACCTTTGTTAACTTGTGGATAGCATTGTGGATAGCACAATGGCTTCACAGCTCCAGGGTCCCAGGTTCGATTCCGGCTTGGGTCACTGTCTGTGCGGAGTCTGCACATCCTCCCCCTGTGTGCATGGGTTTCCTCCGGGTGCTCCAGTTTCCTCCCACAGTCCAAAGATGTCCAGGTTAGGTGGATTGGCCATGATAAATTGCCCTTAGTGTCCAAAATTGCCCTTAGTGTTGGGTGGGGTTACTGGGTTATTGGGATAGGGGGAGGTGTTGACCTTGGGTAGGGTGCTCTTTCCAGGAGCCGGTGCAGACTCGATGGGCCGAATGACCTCCTTCTGCTCTGTAAATTCTATAGAAAAAAAAAAATTCTATGAATTGTCGCAAGTCGGCACAGGGGCGGTACAGTGGTTAGCACTGCTGCCTCACAGAGCCAGGGACCCGGGTTCAATTCCGGCCTCAGGTGGCTGTCTGTGCGGAGTTTGCACGTTCTCCCCGTGTCTGGGTGGATTTCCTCCGGGTGTTCCGGTTTCCTCCCACAGTTGAAAGATGTGCAGGTTAGGTTTGAATAAGCACTAAATCCAACTGAACGGTGAAAATTAATCTGAAATTTGTTGCTTCTATGAAAGCATAGCATTTTGTTGCTGCCACCTTATTTCACTCTTAAGTCCAAAATGTCCAAAATCAATACAAACATCAACATTAATGCTCATCCAACCCTTTGTTACGTCTCGCTTTGACTATTCCATGGCAATTATGGTTGGCCTACCCAAGAGTGTGGTTGGGGGGCTGCAGATACAATTGAGGCATTCCGAAAGAGAATTAGACTGCCATCCGAAAAGGTAACGGGGAGGCGGTGGTATAGTGGTGTTGTCGCATGACTTGTAATCCAAAAACCCAGGATAATGATCTGGCAACAGAGGTTCAAATCCCACCACGGCAAGTGATGGAATTTAAACTCAATAAAATATCTGCAATTAGAAGTCTAATGATGACCACAAAACCATTGTCGATTGTTGTTAAAACCCATCTGGTTCACTATGGGGTGCATGGTAGCACAGAGGTTAGCACCGTTGCTTCACAGCTCCAGGGTCCCAGGTTCGATTGCCGGCTTGGATTTCAGCCTGTGCGGAGTCTGCACATTCTTCCTGTGTCTGCGTGGGTTTCCTCCGGGTCCTCCGGTTTCCTCCCACATGTCCCAGAAGACGTGCTGTTAGGTAATTTGGACCTTCTGAATTCTGCCTCTGTGTAGCTGGTTTGGACAGCTGGTTCAGACACGATGAACTGTCTCGCCTCCTTCGGCATCATAACAATTTAGTGAGTCTGTGAAATCAACTGGTCTATTTGAAATGAAATGAAATGAAAAATGAAAATCGCTTATTGTCACGAGTCGGCTTCAAATGAAGTTACTGTGAAAAGCCCCTAGTCGCCACATTCCGGCGCCTGTTCGGGGAGGCTGGTACGGGAATCGAACCGTGCTGCTGGCCTGCTTGGTCTGCTTTCAAAGCCAGCGATTTAGCTGTGTGCTAAACAGTGTAAATTATTCTTGTATTATTAAAACAATTAAATAAACGTCACATAAAGCATCTCCTAAATAAAATCAGTGTAAACCTTATCTTCAGAAAACTCTGCTTCTGCATATCTCGTGTTGTTAGGTATCTCCACTCCATTGACATTCACAGAGCACATTACAATAGTCTCCATCTCCCTCTGGGAGTAGAGATCTGACCTTTTAAAAGCATTAGGTGATCCTGAATTTTCATTATGGTGTTTTAATTCCTGACAATCGGTATCTGAATTTCATTTTCTTTCTCTCTCTTCTCTTTTGAATCTATCCTTTTTATAAACTAGTGACTGGGTCGAAGAGATAGCAGGGGTGTGTTTGATATGAGGCTTTGCTCCCCTGGAGATAAGGTGTTGATGCGGAAGCTTATCGCTAATGACACAAGAGGAAAGCTATTATTACCATAAAGTGCAGGAATTGTCATTGCAGCCATGCAGAATGTCATTGCTACTCGAGAATGATAGCTCAGTCCACTGTTCCTCAAAACTCTCAGCAACTTATTTGCTTTCATCTTTATCTCAAGTTTTCTTCTGAGAAAAATTTGGATCATTTCAGAACTGTCAATGAAATACATTTTCTGATATTTTTTTCCGAGAGAGTATTAAAGATCATTCTTTCATCTGTGGAATATGTTTGATGGCTGCAATATAACTCAGCCCATCCTCAGCTACTGGTTAAAGTTGACCGGATTGGGGAGGGGGGGTGGGGTGCTAGTAAAACAGCTGTCTTATGTTGACTACCATGGTGGTCGCTGGGGTCACATTTGTTTTTGCCTTTATATCTGATTCAGAATTTTGACGTTCGTAGATCATAAAATTTACACTGCAGAAGGAGGCCACTCGGCCCATCACGTCTGCACTGACCCTTATAAACAGCACCCTACTTAAGGTCACACCTCCACCCAATCCCCGGAACCCCACTTAACCTTTGGACACTAAGGGCAATTTAGCATGGCCAATCCACCTAACCGGCACATCTTTGGACTGTGGGAAGAAACCGGAGCACCCGGAGGAAACCCACGCAGACTCCGCGCAGGCAATGACCCAAACTAGGAATCGAACCCTGGAGCTGTGAAGCAACAGTGCTAACTACGTGCTACTGTGCTGCCCATTCAGAGCAGATTTTGTTTTGAAACCCTAGCAGTAAAAAATAATAAGTGTGTACACTATCAGAACCGAACATAGCAAGTTGCCTATTATTCTTACAGTTACAGAGTCACTGCTGAGAGATCTTGAACAATGTGTGAGGGCAGTTAAAAGTCAACCACATTGCTGTGAATCTGGAGCCGCAAGTAGGTTAGACAGTGTAAGAATGGCAGATTTCCCTCCCTAAGAGACATTAGTGAACCAGGTAGATTTTTAACAGTAATCACGATAGTTTTAAGGTTATTGACTTTATTCCGGATTTATTCATAAGAATTTCAGTTCCTCTATGAGGTTTGAACTCATTCCGCTTGCTCATCAGTCCAGACCACTGGGCTACAAGTCCAGCCACATTACCACTATGCTACCAGCTCTTTTTAATATTTAAAAATAGCAACATGTAGTCTAGTCTGTCCTTGCCAACACACCGCTGTGTGTGGCTCCCCATCTCTTTCTGTGTCCTGGACATTGGGGTGTGTTTTGGAGCAACTGTTAGCCACTGGGTGGGTGAAAGCAGTTCATGAAGCCTAGCCATTGATAGCTTTGTGCATCAGTAGAACCTTGTGTCCATGTAGACATCATAATCATGGCATGGTAAGGCTCATTTTTTAATTGAAAGGAGGAACGTGCTGAGGAGAAAAAGAAGAGAGTTTGCAATGGAGCTATTGTGTTATTTCCTCCTGCCGCTCAGTTATTACTTTCCCATTACAAAGCTTTGAGAATGAAAAGAGCAGCATTTATTGTTTCGTATATTAGCTTTCTTTCCACTTCATGGCTTGAACTGTTGGTGATAAATCGTACACATTGTACAGGGCAATTTCAAAGCACAAATTATTAATTCTGCGCTGCAGTCAATGGCAATGGAAAAGATTTATCAGATGGCAGGAGAGAAAGGGAACGACAGAAGGAGACCAAGAGGGAAGTAGAATAATTCAGCGTGTACGACAGGCCTGTCACTACAAAACACATGTAGGTAGTGGCCCTACATAGTCCAACACCAGTGTTAAGTTCAGCATCAACACTCTTCCCCATTTTGAGTCCATAACGTATCCTTCTTCCATTACAGCTTTTTCGAGAGGGCCTGAACTGACTCTTTCACATTCCAGTTCCCTTCCCGCACCCAGTGACGTGCTAAAGCAGACGTTTGTCAGTTTCCTTGGCTGGCAGTGTTGGATCAAGTATTGATTTGGAAACCGACCCAAAAGGGAGCTGAATGGTGACCTCTACGAGTACTTAACATCCACTGAATTGATAAGAATAACAAGCTGGTCATTCGTTTTCATTCATATCCTCTGGCATGATCAGTGTAGCCAATGCATATCGTTTCCATTTGAATTATAAAAGAAGACAATAACACAGATTGTGTGTTCCTCCTAATGTCTTCGATCAGTGTAGCATTCTGCCTCCCCTGCGGAAGGTTGAGTTCAAGATCCATTCTGGATTTATGAACACGTAGAATGTGGCAAAAACAGAGTATAACGAGGCATAGAGACCCCGCTATCCAAGGGGACTTTGCCATTTGTTTGGCCTCGGTGAGGAACCCACCCTGCCGAGGCCGCACTTACTTCATTTCCTGCGATGACGAGCTCGACTCAAGGATCAGGGTGCCATTTCTGAATGCCACCGCCACCTGTTGACTCCCCCCTCCCCAGTCCTCCACCGCAGTCTCTGCCCCCCCCCCCCCCCCCACTGCCCTGACCTACCTCTTATGGGGGTCTCGAGACCCGCTCACCCCACCTCTTAAGGACAGAGTACCCCTGGACCCGACCCCTGGCAGGGGCAACCTGGCATCTGGGCACCTTGGCACAGTGAGCCTGGCAAACTGACAGTGCAGCCCAGCCATTCTGGCAGTGCCACCCGGGTGACAGCACCAAAGTGCCAGGCTGGCAACGCCAAGGTGCCCGGGTGCCAATGAGAGTGCCAGAGTATCACCCTGCCCAGAGCCCAATCACCCGGGAGTCTTCAATAGGGTGGGAGACTCCCTTCCCAGTGCCGTTACTCCTGGTCCACGTTTGTGTGGACAAATGCTAAATGTCGCCATGGCGATATCTCCCAGGTGAGGCTGTTCATTCCCGGGCCACGGGAGAAACCAGCATAAACATATTAAATTGAGGCTAATGGCTCACTTAAATATGTTAATCTGGATCTCACCCAGGGATGGTGAGATCCGGATCTCGTGAGACGTTTCGAGCTTCGAGGGGTCTCTCGCGAGATTTTCCTGTCTCGTCACGTCACCAAGTCGGGCGCGATGGGGCCATTAGTTTGCACCCAGAATCTAGGCTCACTCCCTCATGCAATACTGAGGGAGTACTGCACTGCCAAAATTGTCATTTATGAACGGGACATTAAATAAAAGCCCAGGGCTGGATTCTCCGCAGCCCCGCGCTGAAATCGCATTCGGCGCGGGGGCCGATAATCCACTTTCACCCCGGAATCGGGCCGACGCCGGTCCAGTGATTCTCCGGGACCTGAAAATCGGCATGGCGGTGGAGTACACCGCGTGGCTGGGGGCCCATTGACAGAGGCCCGCCGAGCGATCCTCCGCTCCCGACTGGCCGCGTTCCGAACGGCGTGGCGTGGAACTAACCACCTATAGCCGGTCGGGATGCTGGCGTGGTGGCTGCGGAATCAGCCCGCGGCCGCCCTGGTGGGGAGGCGGGGTGATCCGACACCAAGGGGGGGGGACCTTATAGGTGGCCAAGAGTTAGATCCGCGCGATTAGATGATCGGGCGCACGGCCGATCGGGGGGGGGGGGGGGGGGGGGGGGTCTAATCTTTGCGACTTCCTCCGCTGTCCAAGTCCATCATGGAGCTCAGCGTCGCCGTGCACATGCGCGGACTCAAAACCGGAAGTGCATGGGACCCGTATCCGCAGCTAAAGTTGCGAGAATCACTCCGAGTCCCTGCTAGCCCCCTGCAGGGCATTGAATTCATTCATCTTTTTTCTAGGAACCTCTGGAGTAAAACCCTAGTGTTTGTACGCCAGCATGGGGACATAGTCCAGTCCCATACCTTCCCTCTTCAGTGGACTTAAAGTAAACATGACACAGCTTTGAAAAAGAGCAAGGAAGTTCTCCCAGGTGATTTTGCCAATATGTATCCCTCAACCAACATCACCGAAACAGATCTCCTGCCAGTCTGATGCTCCATTGTCTTTGGGTATTGATCCATCCTTAATCAACAAGATGTGTAAATTCCACAAGTGACTGTAAGGTATCCTCACCCTAGTCCATATTTAATGAGATATTCGCCAGACACGAGATTATCTGCAGTCGAAATGACAAAGGTCATGTGAATTTTGCAAATTGTCTCTGTCCAATTTTAAAAGTATTGATTGGAGTTTGTGACATGACTCCATACTCAGCATACCACGCATCTGTCACATGGGAGAAAAATGGAATTTCAATTTTATGTCTGTACGTTACTCTCTTGGGTAAGCAAGAGAAATAAGATTGCACGTTCTGAACTCATTTGACCAACCACACTCTGGTCATGGGGGGGATTCTCTATTTGGGAGGCTAAACGTTATCACACGGACTGAATTGTATGTGGTTGGCATTTCCCTTGGACATGCTAATGGACCAGCACTCTGCCCACGTGTATCTAGAGCAATTCCAATTCCCACCGGCATCTGATTCGCTGGGGCCGCAATTGGTGCTGGAGAGCCTGACAAGATGGAGCTGCTTATAAGCACCCCACTCCCCATACACTCTCATTCCAGCCAAGAAGATGGCTTAGAGAAGAGCAGCACCAAGCTTCACCAAGTCAGAGCTCGAGCGAATGTTGGTTGAGGCAGAGGGGAGGTGGGACACCCTCTTCCTCAGGGCGGGCAGGAAGCTCAAGTCCTCTGTCCTGAACAGGGCCTGGGAGGAGTTGGCAGAGGCGGTGAGGGCTGTCAGCCTGGGCAGGAGGTCTGGCACGCAATGTCGGAAGAAGATGAACGATGTCCTTTGGGCAGATCGGGAGAATTACCACCTCCGTGCCCCTGGCATCACACCTGTCCGTCATTCCTCACATCCTCCTACCACCCCTACTCCCCCAGAACCTCACCAAAACACATCTGCCTGCATCTCCCTTACATTCCACCCTCTAGCAAACCTCACACCTATCTTGTCCTCTTTGATTTCACCGTGTCTCTTGTCTTTTGTCTTGTAGGATCACGATCAGACCAGGCCGGGCCATTCGGTCTACCTCGCCCCAGCCGAATCCTCAGCAGACCCCTGGGCACCAGTTTGGCGAAGACACCATCTTCTCATCACTGCTTTCACAGGGCAGCATGATGGCGCAGTGGGTTAGCCCAGCTGCCTCACGGCGCCAAGGTCCCAGGTTCAATCCCGGCTCTGGATCACTGTCCGTGTGGAGTTTGCACATTCTCCTCATGTCTGCGTGGGTTTCGCCCCCACAACCCAAAAATGTGCAGGGTAGGTGGATTGGCCAGGCACAATTGCCCCTTAATTGGAAAAAAATAGTTGGGTACTCTAAAAAAATTTTTAAATCACTGCTTTCATCTGCACCCCCCACCATCTATCAGACTATCGCCCCGGTGGGGCATTTTAGTGAAGAGGCTCCTGGATCACCTTCGGGTGAGCACGTCACACATGCTACAGGTGGAGGTAGGGACTCCCAAGGGAACGGGCAGTCGGAAGGCTGTCTGATCCCAGGAAACAGCTGTAATCCGGACAGGTATGGAACTTCTGTAAAGAATGATCCCATCACTGGTACAGATGCAGATGCCGGGCCAGGATTTATAAGAGTCGATGTCAGCTACTTTCCAGCACCTGCAGGTACAGCTGGAGGAGTCTATCTGCCTTCAGGTGCAGGAGACAGAGCTGACAAGGCGCGGTACCCAGGTGAACACTGAACGGATGGAGTGCACAGTGGAAGCTTTGGGCCAAGACATCAGAGCCAATGATCAAAACATCCAGGGCTTGGGGTATACTGTGCGGTCAATGCTGAGGCCCAGGACAGGGGAGGCCAGTAACAAGCAGACATATAGGGGCCCACATAGACATTGCTGCGGCGCTCCAGAGCTTGGCCCCAGTCACATAGAGTCATGGCTGAGAGCATTGAGAGCATGACCCAGGCCCTGACTGACTTTGGTCAGTCACAGAGGGACATGGCACAGTGCCAGAGGGACATGGTACAGTGCCAGAGGGACATGGCACAGTGCCAGAGGGACATGGCACAGTGCCAGAGGGACATGACCGAGACAATGAGGGACATGACTCACTCGCTGGGGGACGTGTCCCGTGGTTCTGAGCATCGAAACCCTGGTTCAGGCGAGGGCGGCTTCCAGGACTGGCAGTACCAGGTGAGGGTGGAGCCTCTGAAGCTCACTGAGGCTCCACCTCCATCCCATGGAGTGGTAGCCTGGGAGCCATCGAGCATCCTGAGTGGGCAGCATGGTAGCATAGTGGTTAGCACAATTGCTTCACAGCTCCTGGGTCCCAGGTTCGATTCCCAGCTTGGGTCACTGTCTGTGCGGATTCTGCACATTCTCCCCGTGTGTGCGTGGGTTTCCTCTGGGTGCTCCGGTTGCCTCCCACAGTCCAAAGATGTGCAGGTTAGGTGGTTTGGCCATGCTAAATTGCCCTTAGTGTCCAAAATTGCCCTTAGTGTTGGGTGGGGTTACTGGGTTGTGGGGTTATGGGGATGGGATGGAGGTGTGGGTATGGGTATGGGTAGGGTGCTCTTTCCAAGAGCCAGTGCAGACTCGATGGGCCGAATGGCCTCCTTCTGCACTGTAAGTTCTATGATTCTATGATTCTATGATCCTGAGGAAGGAGGAAGTGATGGGGCCCATGCCAGTGCCTCCCACAGGAGAGGTGCTGGAACATCAGTGCTTCTGAATCTCCTTTGGCTGACACTGGCGCATCTGCTGAGCAGCAGGCGGAACAGGGTGGCACCTCGTCACTTGTGACACCCGAAGGTCAGCCAGCCACATTCACATCCAGGCCAACCAGAGGCCGACCGCCATAGGCATCTCAGACTAGAGGATGGGAAATGCAGCGGGCCACCTCCACGTCTGATGTGCTGTTTGGGGTTACACATAAAAGGAGCGGTAGGCCATGTAAGGTGAGAAATGTAGACACCAGTTAAGTTGGCACGGGTGCAGAACATAGGTGAGAGTTAGGGGCCAGGGCTCACCAATGTATATAGCCACCATTCTTTTTAACCAACATTCCAAGCTGCCTCAATCTGAAGGGTGGGGCGTGTGGAAGGGTGGTGGCTGCGGGGGGGGAGCCAGTGAGGGAGGGAACGGGGGGCAGCAGTGGGGGGAGCAGGAGGGGGGTGTTTTTGGAGGGTGGCACAGGCCAGGAGCCCCTGGAAACGTGAAGTCCCACCTGGGGTACCCCTCAGAGAGGTGGCAGGGACCAGAGGTATGAGGCCGCCTTGTATGAGAGCTTACCCAGTGAGTGACACATCAGCGCTCACCATCTCCATAACCGCCCCCTACCACTCCCCCAAAAGGATATTTGGTCCTGTGAGATGGAATGGCCAGCTCACATGCAGGGATCACCCGGGCAGACAGTGGAAGGTGATCCCGAGGGCGGGAATCAGACCTTATCAAACGATAAGGAGCACCAGAGCTGATCTCACAGCAAGCCATCATCATCCTCCGTCGAATGGACAAGACCCACTCATACTGCCTGCCCAGAGCCAACACCCTGTGGTGATGCTGGTAGGACCCTTGGAGGGGGGAGGGGGAACTGGGATAGTGAATTGGAGTGAAGGGCAGAGGGACAGGGAAGGTGCAGAGAGGGGAGGAGGGACAGGGAAGGCTATGGGAAAGGGGCACCACTTGGAGGGGGTTGGCGTATGAGGAGATGGGACAGGGCGGCAGTGCTGCCAGTGGTCAAGCCTCTTAATTGGCAAATCGGGAGGTGATGAGGTTGCCCCGTGTGCGGTGACCCTGGAGCACACATTGGGCGGCCTGCCCTGTCAGCCAGGGCCCCTCGCCCAGTTCTTCCTGTACATCCTCCTCATCCTCCTGGTCAGATGGGGTCTGACGTTCTTCCTTTTTCTCCAGCATGTCCTCCCTCTGCTGGGTGGTGTTGTCCAGGACAACGTGGGGAATGTGTAGGGGTATTGGGGAGGGAAATATGGGGAGGGAGGTAAATTGGGTGGGAGGAAAATAGGGGAGGGGGATGGGGGAGGAAGGAAAACGGGGTTGAGTGGGGTATGGGGAAGGAGTGAAATGGGGGAGGGGGATTGAGGGGGAGGGAGGGAAATGGGAGAGGGGGGATTGGGGTTTACGGAGGTAGATGGGGCGGGGGATTGGGGTGAGGGAGGTAGATGTGTGGAGGATTGGGGGAGGGAAGGGAATCATAGAATCATAGAGTCATAGAATCATCAATGGGGGTGGTAGTGTTGAGTTGACGGACATAGCCTCGTCCCAGGAGATTCTGGAGACGGTAAGGGCCTCCCTCTTCCTCCTCACATGTTGGACCCTTGCTGCCATCTGTCCTCCATTCTCTGGCTCCTCCAGCCCTTCCCCCTCAGACGAAGCTGCGTGTCCCTTCTCCTCCTCCTCCTCCTACTCCTCCAGCGTGTCACCTTGCTGCTGGCGCCAGATTGATGAGCAAGCCACCACAAATCGGGAGACCCACTGGGGGTTGCAGTGCACCACCAGAGCGGTCGAGGCATCAGAACTGCAATTTCAGCAGGTCGATGCACCGCTCAATGACAGCACGGGTGGCAATGTGGGCCTCACCGTATCGGCTTTCCGCCTCGGCCTCAGGCCTCTGCACAGGCATCATCAGCCATGACCTCAGCGGGTATTCTTTGTCCCCCCATGAGCCAACCCGTCATCCTGGAGTGGTCCTCAAAGACACCAGGAATTTGGGAGTGCCCCAGGATGTATTCACACTCCCAGGGTAGCAGGCACACACGTGCATGATTTGGAGGCGGTGGTCGCACACGATCGGAACATTCAGCGAGTGGAAGCCGTTCCTGCCAATAATGAAAATGAAATGAAAATCGCTTATTGTCACGAGTAGGCTTCAATGAAGTTACTGTGAAAAGCCCCTAGTCGCCACATTTCGGAACCTGTCCGGGGAGGCTGGTACGGCTGGTACGAAATATAGGGCACTCCCTGATTCCCTGGTGCACGCATTGTGACATGCGTGCCGTCGATTGTCCCAGGATCTGCTGCCCGGGCATCTTGTTGCGCCTGATCCAGCTGGAAGGTGATATAGTTGGATGCCGGGCATACAGAGCATCCGTAACCTCCCAGACGTTCCTATTGGCGGAAGATTGGGATATGCCACACAGTTCCCCGCTTGAGCCCTAAAGCCACCCAGTGGCATAAAGGTTTAGTGCTGTATTAAGCTTCACGGCCACTGGGAAGGGTTGTCCCCCTCCTCCACGGGGTGCCAGGAGGTGCCAAGTCCATGAGGACTTGGCACAGGTGCCACACTGCCTCCCTGCTGAAATGCAGCCTTCTGCAGCATATGCTGTCCTTCAGCTCAATGAATGACCCAATGATGACTGCAAACCTTGAGCCATCGCTGGCCTCCCCCCCGCCCTCTACCCCCGGGCCCGTCACCAGCCTGATGGGGCGGATGGGTCTTCAGGGTGTGCTGCGGCCCCCAGCACCCGGGGTGCCGCCTCCAGCCGGTGTTGGCATCGCTGCCATCTCCAGCGTGCACGCCTTGGATGCCACAAGCAAGACGAGGCACCCTCCGTGGGCTCGACTCCAGCAAACATTGTTTTTTTGGTAAGGAATTGGCGAAGGAGAGCGAGACCGACAATCAGTCAGGGCTTCCACCCCAGTACCCTCAAATACCCCACGTCTCCCCCACCCTTACCTGCCCCGCCTTCTCTCCTTCCTCCGCAATGGGACTACACTTCTAAGGAGTGCCAGGGGAGCCACTGGCTGCGCTTGGCCATGCCCATCCCCTTGATGATACAGCTGGGGTATGAGGGTTTCCAGACGGGCAGCCTCTGTTGACTCCCAGATGACCAGAGGCCCTTCAGCATTCACAGGACAGAGTGAGCACTTAGCAGTCTGAGCAGCCTCTAAGTAACACCAAAAGTGTGAGTTTAAATCCACGTTCTGCAGCAATGGCGGACTGAGCCAGACTACTCCAATCCTGATGTGGAGGCTCCAGGTCCAGGGACTTGGCATCAAGACACTCCCCACTCCTGCCCCCCAGCCCGGGCAGCCACACCCCCCCCCCCCCCGCACCCCCAGCAACCCCGACAATTTTAAAGGGTTTTTTCAGGTTTTTTTAGCCTCCCGCTCTCCCTCCGCAACCAGGCCCCGCTTGTCAAAGCTTTCACTCATTCACACCCGCGAGACCTCCGCCGAAGAAGTGCGGAGCATCATGGAGGGGTGGAGCATACTGCGTCCAAGCTGCAAATGATATTGAAATCCATGCAAATGACGGTTTTGCCTGGATCTGGGCGCAATCTTCGATATTGCCGCCAGCGAGGGACTCCGCGGAGCACAGCATCGGAATCGGCGCTGGGCGCATACCTCAATTATGTGATTACCCACGATTTGCCAACCGATCGCGATTTGCGTTTCGGGTGTCACAAAGCAGAGAATCCAGGCCCAGGTGAGGGAGCATTAGTTGGTTTTCAACCTAGTCATCCTAAAGGCAGCCAGATTTCATATCAGTGAGGTGCCAATGGACCTTTAGCTCAGGGAGTGCAGGCAGTGAAGTTTAATCCAATTCCCCCATAAAATCTACCCCTACATTACAACAGTGACTGCCCTTCAAAAGTGTTTCACTTGTTACAAAATGCTTTGAGTGGTTGTACGGTCATGAAAGTTATGATATAAATGCATGTTTCTCTCCTTCATTACATACAGTACTGAGTAGCTTGCTTGTCATGACCTGTGGCCATTTTGTAGGATTGAGACTTCATTAATCTGGATTCATCACAAGAGAACATACAATGCAGAAGGAGGCCATTCAGCCCATTGAGTCCGCACCAACCCACTTAAGCCCTCACTTCCACCCCATCCCCAATAACCCCTCCTAACCTTTTTGGACACTAAGGGCAATTTATCACGGCCAATCCACCTAACATGCACAAATTTGGACTGTGGGAGAAAACCGGAGCACCCGGAGGAAACCCACACACACACGGGGAGAACATGCAGACTCCGCACAGACCGTGACCCAGCAGGGAATCGAACCTGAGACCCTGGAGCTGTGAAGCAATTGCGCTAACCACTATGCTACCATGTTGCCCTTTGGGTTTGACAGAGCAGTGTTATGATAGTCATGTCTTTGCGTGCTCTCGCAGACTTCGTCAAATCCAGGTTAGTACAAAGCAGTTCAGACAACAGCTGACAGCTAGCTCACAATCTCAGCCATTATTTCAGAGACTGGCGCACTCCAATCATCAACTAACTGGTTGCTTAATTCCATTATGACACATTTCTTAATAGTATTAATGAGACAAATTGATACATCCTTAAGCAATGCAGAATAATCGGATCTTCTGAATTAGTTTAAACCTCATGGGACAGTCAGAGTGGATTTTCATTTGTATTTTCACTCTTCCAAGATATTTACACGAAGGAGCGAAGATTCATTGCTCATTGTAAAAGAGGGGTTGGGGGGGGGGGGTTGTGCGGCTATTGAATGAGAAGATGGATTTGCATGTGATTATCAGTGAAGAAGAAGCAGGCTTCCCCAACGCAGGTGATCTGACGAGACATTGATGCAAGTCGAAGGATCTATTGAAAATAGACCTAAACGCGAATGAACCAAAGCTGCAAAACTCTGCAGAGAAACCGAGGGCAACAGGAGAAGTAAACAAAGGAAAGAATTGCTCGCTGTCACGATAAAGGTGAAATAGTAATGGGTGGAGTTTTATGATTCTTTTTCTGAGTGTTGTCTCTGGCGGTAAAGGCAGAGGGCAGCCTGGCAGCTTCCTTATTGGCTTATCCTCTGCCAGATTTTCCAGCACTTTGTGAAAGATTTGGAAAGGGCGGGACCCGCGGGGTCATACTGCCGGTGCCCACTCTGAATGAGCCACACCAGCATCCTCAGCCCCTGGAGAAAAATGACCTGGAGAAAAATGACCACACCACCCACAGACATGAGATCCGTTCCGGTGAAACCCTCCCCCCTTCAACCCCAAAACCCCCGAATGGAAGCCCCAACAGCGTGGCACTACCCCCTGGCACTTGCCTCTGGCCCTCCTGGGGGAAGTGACGGAGGCAGTGCCAGGGGGCAGTGCCAGGATACTGACTGGACATGACCCTCTCCCCCTCCCTGGAGGCTGTACTGCCTGTGCGTCCCCGGTGGGGTCCGTACGCCAGATCCCAGTGGCCCAGATGTGTTGTAATACAGCGGGGGAGACCGCTGATGGCATTTGAATTTGTGGCAATAAAGGAGCGGTTTTGCGTCCGTGCTCACCATGTGTGTAAATGGCAGCAAGAGTCTGGAAACACGATTCTCGCCAGTGAGCTCCCGTTTCCGCTCCCGCCGAAGTCAATGGACCTTTGAATGGCTCGCTGCATTTTCCAGCCCCACCCCTCCATGACAGGGCCATAAAACCCAGCCCAGAGTATTGTTAAAGGGGGCAACACGCCACATGAACCCTCTCATTGAATATTCAATGATTCACAACAGCTTTGTGAAGACGAGAAACAGTAAAGGGGATTCCACCGGGGAGCCAAGGTCACTATAGTTACCGGGGAGAGGGAGGTGCCCTGGCACAGCTCCCGGCAGAGGTTGGCACTTCCAGGTTGGCATTGTCAAACTGACTGCACCTGGCAACACCAAACACTCAACCTGTGCCAGGGCAATGCCACAGGTGTGCCATCTGGGGAGCCCCATTGGGTGGGGGGGGTCCCGTCATGTGTGATGAGGGGGGGTGGAGACCGCCGAGGACTTTAAAGGTGAGGACTTGGCAGTGATAGCCCCAGCGTTGGCTTTGACGGGGAGGAGCTGGCAGTGAGCGGAATCTGGTAATGAGGCGGGGTACCTGGGAATGAGGGGGGGGGGAGCTGGCAGTGAGCGGGATCTGGTAATGAGGCGGGGTACCTGGGAATGAGGGGGGGGTGCTGGCAGTGAGCGGGATCTGGTAATGAGGCGGGGTACCTGGGAATGAGGGGGGGAGCTGGCAGTGAGGGGGATCTGGTAATGAGGCGGGGTACCTGGGAATGAGGGGGGGGAAGCTGGCAGTGAGGGGTGGAGCACCAGTAATAGGGCTGTGGTGGTTGTTTGGGGTGGGGGGAGATTCCCCCGATAATTGTTCCATGGAGGGCCATGATGTGGAGATGCCGGCGTTGG
Source organism: Scyliorhinus canicula (assembly GCF_902713615.1). Lineage (NCBI taxonomy): Eukaryota > Metazoa > Chordata > Chondrichthyes > Carcharhiniformes > Scyliorhinidae > Scyliorhinus > Scyliorhinus canicula. The sequence continues at coordinate 16,142,418 of NC_052146.1, forward strand.
ACTGGGGTGAGCACAGTAAAAAGTCTTACAACACCAGGTTAAAGTCCAACAGGTTTGTTTCAAACACTAGCTTTCGGAGCACTGCGCCTTCCTCAGGTGAAATGGAAGGAGCAGTGCTCCAAAAGCTAGTGATTCAAAACAAACCCGTTGAATTTTAACCTGGTGTTGTAAGACTCCTTACTGTTCCATGGGGGGGGGAAGAGACCCGGATAATTATGCCTTTCGGGCAGAGTGCCCGATTATTGTGCTATGGGGTGGGGTGAGGTAAGCCCCCGATAATTGCGCTGTTGTTTGGGTAGAACCCCCGATACCTTTGGGGGGGGTTTAAGGTCAGTTCTGATCGGAGCCCCGGTTTAAATATGGTGGCCCGATCTTTGTGGAGATGGCCCCGCCATGGCACTCTGATACCATAAACCACACTCCCAGGTTTTTGGAGCGATAATTTGGGCGGTTATTAATCAGAGCTTGACACTGCCAAATTACGGTAAAATTCTGCCTGGGCTTCCACGACATTTCATAGCAATTGCCCCCATTACATCAGGGGGACGGGATTATGGCAATGGGAAATCCCACTGGCGTAAACGTTGTTTCAGGACTCCTGTTTGACTCTCTACCCCCACTACCTTGAGTGCCAGCCACCAGGCCCCCCCCTCCCCTCCGGCCCCACCGCACCCCTCCCACGCCACCTCCCCTCCCCAATATGTTGTCATGACACCCTGGGCTGGTGCACGGTCAATTCCATCCCCACTTGACCCGGAGTCACAATACAATTGAATTCACCAATAATTCATTGAAAAATACCCTGGGCAGGATTTTCCGTTGCCCGACGCCAGGCTGTGTCCAGTGCCGCCACACTCGGCCGGGATCCGTGTTGCTGGCCGTGGTGGGGGGGGGGGGGGGGGCCTCTGCGAGGGCTGGGGGGACTGGTGAGGATGGCGAGGGGGGGGGGGTGGCCATTGGGGTCGCGGGTGGCGGGTCAGGTCCCCGCTTAGCCGGTGCCATGTTGTACGGCGCGACCGGACATGTAGGTCATTGCCGTGCCAGGAACCCGGCCATTCACCAGCCATTTTCTGCGCGGGAGTCAGGGGTTTCAACCAGCGCCGGTGCTAGCCCTTCATCATCCTGGAATCGGTGAGAGCTCGGCGCCAGTTTTGGCATAGTACATTGCCCGCGCATTCTCCGTTTCAGCCGGCACTTAGCCGCTGAAATGGAGAATCCAGCTCCTTAGGTCTTTAGCCCATGGATGCCCTATAATTACAGTCACCAGATTTTTAAATTTAAACACAATTACTTCTTATTTATGACAAATACTACAATGAAATATGCAAAAAATACAACTGGTTCACTATCAACTAATTCCTAATCTCCCACTTTAACTTGCCCCACCCTCTCCACACACACACTCACAAGATAGACAGACACAGAGGGCAGGAGAGGAGTGGAAATAATAAGTAAAAGGAAAAAGAGTCTGCGTTTCAAATGATTGTCTTTAAGCAGAACTTCCTTCAAAGTAAGTTTCCAGATCGAGCTCTCTGCTTTCCACCTGCATTGGTCTTCACGGTCGACTCATTCAGGTCTCTGCAGTTTCAGAAATACAGAAACTCCCAGCATTTCGAGAGAGAGAGAGAGAGAAAGAGATAAGGGGAGCAAGTCCTTCCACTGAGGATTCAAACTGCACTCCTTGGGTCTCCAAAAATCATTCCATTCAAGTAGGTCCCAATTACCACCTGTTACCGGGCAGATTACGGCCTTTTGGCCAATTTATTGGCCACCAGCTAATCAATCAGACCGAGTCCAACCCCATGTCTCAGGTGCCGAGACGTCTTGGCTGTGCTGTCCAAAGCTAGCAGCACCAAAACCTATGTTGCAACTTCTTGAATTCCTTATTCTCCCTGCTGCTAGATTTAAAGATACATGTCCATGAAGCATCCACAGATCAAAAATGGCAACAGCAAAAATAAGGAGAGGGGAAATAAGGGAATCAGCGGGAAGGAGCCGTACAAAGTATTATTCAAGCAGACAAGGAAGATTGCGAGGAAAGGAAGGACACTATTTTTGGGCCATTTCAATTGGGCTGAACCGAGGTGCAATGAGGTAAGATTGTCACTGGAGCAAAGAGGAAGGAGGTCAAACAACTTGGCTCTGGGAGGGTTTCTAACACTGCATGGTCTAAATAATAATGGAGAATAATAATAATCTTTATTGTCACAAGTAGGTTCACATTAATACTGCAATGAAGTTACTGTGAAAAGCCCCTAGTCGCCACACAGAGGGAGAATTCAGAATGTCCAATTCACCTAACAGCACGTTTCTCAGGACTTGGAGGAAACCGGAGCACCCGGAGGAAACCCACGCAGACAGGGGGAGAACGTGCAGACTCTGCACAGACAGTGACCCAAGCCGGGAATCGAACCTAGGACCCTGGCGCTGTGAAGCAACAATACCGACCACTGTGCTAACACGTACTGCATGTAATAGTAAAGAGTCTGGAAAAAAACGAAAGATTAGGGAATATATCAATCGCCGGAATCATAATGTCACTGGGTTCAACACAGAAGCCAGGGATAATAAAATGAAGGCAGCAAATTTCACTGTCGTTAATTTTAAAGCTCTCGGGGAGTAAGTTGGAAGGATCCATTCAGATACCAACACTGGAGGAGAAAGTGGCCACATATTGAATGGTTTCAAAACCTGGAGCAAGGCAAAAATGCACAATCATAGAAAAATTACGAGAAAGTGAAATAATGCATTTGTAAGTCCACTATTTAACTATTTGTCGAGCATTGAGCTAAAATTGAGAAATACGTAATCAACAAGCCTGAAGTGAGTTTTCCTCCCTAACATTGAAGGAGTGGTTACAGGCCACTTGTGTCATATTGATTCTCTCCTTCATTAAAGAACAGGGCCAAAGCAGTTCTGAATGGCCCTGAATGTCTGATCGACATAGATGATCAAGTAGTCCACGGCACACAAATCCTCCCGCTGCGGCTGAGAAAATACCACCCGGGAAAAAAAACAATCCATTCATACAGTACAGGAGGAGGCCATTCGGCCCATCGAGTCTGCACCGACCCACTTAAGCCCTCACATCCACCCTATCCCCGTAACCCAATAACCCCTCATAACCTTTTAGGGCAGTTTATCATGGTCAATCCACCTAACCTGCACGTCTTGGACTGGGAGGAAACCGGAGCACCCGGAGGAAACCCACGCAGACACGGGGAGAACGTGCAGACTCCGCACAGACAGTGACCCAGCGGGGAATCAAACCTGGAACCCTGGAGCTGTGAAGCCACTGTGCTATTCACTTATGCTACCGTGCCGCCCTGTGATGATATGGGGATGTATTGAATTTTATCAATTGTCTGAGTAAGCTAGCAAGAAACAGAATCAGAACATTCCCTCAGATTGATAGAATAAAGGGGGAAAATGCATTGTAGGGTGGGATGTATGCAGTATATGGTACCCATAGGTTCAATGGTCAAAACGGCTATGCAAATCATATGGGAATTTACAGCAACAAAGCAGGTCAGGTCAGGCTTTGTGTTTACTCTCTGTGACGGCAATCTAAACCTCATGCCACAGCTCCTCTCTCTCACTGTCGCCCTATGTATCCCTCTACTTCAAATAAAGAGCTTGGGGAGATAGAAAGAGAGAGAGACAGGCAAGACTTCAATAAATAGGGTGGAGAGACAGATGAGACTTCAATAAAGAATGTGGAAAGAGAGAGGTGAGACTTCAATAAAGAATGTGGAAAGAGAGAGGTGAGACTTCAATAAAGAATGTGGAAAGAGAGAGGTGAGACTTCAATAAAGAGCACAGATGGCCCTGGATGACTGTCTGTGTGGAGTTTTCACTTTCTCCCCGTGTCTGTGTTGATTTCCTCCGGGTGCTTTGGCTTCCGCCCATAGTCCAAAGATGTGCAGGTTAGGTGGATTGACCGTGTAAATTACCCTTAGTGTCCAAGGATGTGTAGGTTATGATGTGTTATCTGTGTTGGTCTAACATCGACTGCAACTCAATGCAGTAAAACGAGAAACAGGGGCGGAATTCTCCGAACCCCCGCAGGGTCGGAGAATCGCCCAGGGCAGGCTTAAATCCCGCCCCCGCCGTGGCCGGAATTCTCCACCACCCGGGAATCGGCGGGAGCGCGAATCACGCCCCGCCGATCGGCGTGCCCCCCCCCGCGGCGATTCTCTGGCCCGCGATGGGCCGAAGTACCGCCACTGACAGGCCTGTCCCGCCGACGTGGTTTCAACCATCTGGTGGCGGCAGGATTGGCGGCGCGAGCGGGCCCCCGGGGTCCTGGGGGGGGGGGGTGCGCGGGCCGATCGGACCCCGGGGGGTGCCCCCACGGTGGCCTGGCCCGCGATCGGGGCCCACCGATCGGCGGGCGGGCCCGTGCCGTGGGGGCACTCTTGTACTTCCGCCGCCGCCACGGCCTCCATCATGGCGGAGGTGGAAGAGACCCCCCCTTACTGCGCATGCACGGTGGTGACATCAGCGGCCGCTGACGCACCGGTGCATGCGCGGACCGGCGAAGGCCTTTCGGCCAGCCCCGACGCTGGGCGGCGGGCGCCAAAGGACGTTGGTGCTGGTTTTGGCACCAGTCGGCGTGGCGGAAACCACTCCGGCGTGGGCCTAGCCCCTAAAGGTGTGGAGAATTCCACACCTTTGGGGAGGCCCGACGCCCGAGTGGTTGGCGCCACTCCGCTACGCCGGGACCCCCGCCCCGCCGGGTAGGGGAGAATCCCAGCCCAGGCTTCCGACAGAGGAGATGGTCCAACACTGTTTTATTGAACCTGCTGATTGCTGTACATAATCTGCTGTGGGTTGACACTCTATTCACCAAACTGATAACCTCCTACTGGCGTGACCAGACTAGCTCTCTACCACATGGTGATGATGTTCATTGGCCTGTGCACTGCGACTATCTCCCTAGCCGTGTCCTGTGAGAGAGGGAGAGCCTTAATGCCCTAAATGGGCTTTATAGTGGTGGTGTCCTGTCTGGTGATTGGTTGTCCCGTGTCGTGTGTGTTCCTTGGTTATCCTGTGTGTCAATCACTGCCTGTCTGCATCTCATGAAATACATGAGTGGATATTATGACAGGTTAGGTGGGGTTACGGGGATAGGGCAGGGGATTGGGCCTAGGTAGGGTGCAGACTCAATGGACCAAATGGCCTCCTTCTGTGCTGTAGGAATTCTCTGCACGAAAAGAGGGAGGTGAGACTTCAAACAAAAGCACGGAAAGAGGCAAGACTTCAATAAAGAGTACAGAAGGAGAGAGCTGAGACTTTAATAAAGAGTGCAGCGAGCGGAGATCTTTTAATAAAGGACATAGAGAGAGAAAAGTGAGACTCCAATAAGGTGCTCAGAGAGAGGGAGGTGATCTTCAATAAAGAGCATGCAGAGAGAGGTGAAACCTGACTATAAAGTGTGGAGAGTAGTGAGTCTTTAATAAAGGACATAGAGAGAGCGAGACCAAACTTCAATAATTGTGTGGAGAGAAGGATGCAAGACTTCAATAAAGAGTGTGGATAGAATGGCGAGACTTCAATAAAGAGCACGGAGAGAGAGAGGCGAGACTTCAATAAAGAGAGAAAAGAGAGAGGCGAGACTTCAATAAAGAGAGAAAAGAGAGAGGCGAGACTTCAATAAAGAGCACGGAGAGAGAGAGGCGAGACTTCAATAAAGAATGCGGACAGAGAGGCGAGACCAGGGCCGGCTCAAGGTACCGGCAACTCGGGCAGTCGCCCGGGGCGCCATGTGCTAGGGGGTGCCATCAACGAGTGCGTGACCGCCGTCAGAGACCTGCCGACAGAGAGACCGGCCCGCCGATCGGTGAGTCCCGATCATATAACCAGGTCACTCCGGCCCCCCCCTGCCCCCCGCACCCCCCGCCCCTGCCCCCGACCCGACCCCCCCGCCCCCGACCCGACCCCCCCCGCCCTCGACCCCCGACCCCCCCCCCTCCCCCGACCCCCGCACCCCCCCCGACCCCCGCCCCCCCAGCCCCCCCGACCCGACCCCCCCCCGACCCCGACCCCCCCCGACCCCGACCCCCAACCCCCCCCAACCCCTACCCGACCCCCCCCCCGCCCCCCGACCCGAACCCACCACGACCCGACCCCCCCCCCAACCCCCGACCGACCCCCGCCCCCGACCCGACCCCCCCGACCCCGACCCGACACCCCCCGACCCCGACCTGACCCCCCCGACCCCGATCGACCCCCACCAGACCCGACCCCCCCGACCCCGACCGACCCCCCCCGACCCGTCCGACCCCCCCGACCCAATCCGACCCCCCCCCTACCCGATCCGGCCCCCCCCGACATCCACCCCCCCCGACCCGATCCGACCCCCCCCCCCCCCCCCGACCCGATCCGACCCCCCCCGACCCGATCCGACCCCCCCCCGACCCGATCCGACCCCCCCCGACCCGATCCGACCCCCCCCCGACCCGATCCGACCCCCCCCGATCCGACCCCCCCCCGATCCGACCCCCCCCCCGACCCGATCCGACCCTCCCCCGATCCGACCCCCCCGACCCAATCCGACCCCCCCCGACCCGATCCGACCCCCCCGACCCGATCCGACCACCCCCGACCCGATCCGACCCCCCCCGATCCGACCCCCCCCCCGATCCGACCCCCCCCGACCCGATCCGACCCTCCCCCGATCCGACCCCCCCGACCCAATCCGACCCCCCCCCCCGACCCGATCCGACCCCCCCCCCGACCCGATCCGACCCCCCCCCGACCCGATCCGACCCCCCCCCGACCCGATCCGACCCCCCCCCCGACCCCGATCAGACCCCCCCCCCCCCCGAAGGGCGCCGAAGTTCAGCTTGCCCGGGGCGCCAGCAACCCTAGGGCCGGCGCTGGGCGAGACTTCAATAAAGAGTGTGGAGAGAGAGGTGAGACTTGAATAAAGAGCACGGAGAGAGAGGCGAGACTTCAATAAAACAAGCAAAGAGAGAGGCGAGACTTCAATAAAGAGCGCCAAACTATAGAATTCTCGGCCACAGAAGGCTATGGAAACTAAGTCACTGAACTTATTTAAGAAGGAAATAGATAGATTTCTGGACTCTAAAGGTGTCAAGGGGAATGGGGAGAGCGCGCGAGTATGATGTTAAGATAGAGGATCAGCCATGATCATGTTGAATGGTATAGCAGGCTTGAAAAGCCGAATGGCCTAATCCTGCTCCTATTTTCAATGTTTCTATGTTAAATATTGAAATGTTTTTCCCTTAAAAGATGCAACAGTCTCTGCCAAACCATTCCTTGTGGAAAAGCCCCCCATGTTCCAAAAAACCTTACTGGAGAGAACTGTTTAGGGCAGCACAGTAGCATAGTGGTTAGCACTGTGGCTTCACAGCGCCAGGGTCCCAGGTTTGATTTCCCGCTGGGTCACTGTCTGTGCGGAGTCTGCACGTTCTCCCCATGTCCGTGTGGGTTCCCTCCGGGTTTCCACCCACAATCTTAACTCTCCCCTCCTCCTTTTGTTTTTTGTTATTAGGTTCCGTGGCTTGTCCCAACACAACCCACCTCTCCCCCACAGGGCCACAGTCCCTTGTTGTTCATTTTACTCCCACTGGACACTGACCTTTGCTGTCCTATTTGTAATGATATGCATATTGACTGGGATGTAAAGAGTTAACAAATTAATGATAATGCTTCTTACCACTGGGGGGACCACAGAACAGTCATATATATATATATAATGTGACTTTGGGGATTCTGGGAGTTGAGAGTTAGGAGAGAGCTGGAAGAGGGTCAGGCATAGAGAGCAGTTGTATGCTTGAGAATTCTGTAAATTAGAGAAAGCATAGTTTTATACAATAACATCTACTTTAGGAATGTGAATGAATCTTCGTTAGTAGTGCAATAAATTTATGGTTTTGTTCGTTAACAAAGCTTTGTGTTTTTTATTCAACACTACACATCCGAGCGATCCAGGTAAAGCAGAATAAAGCATACATCACTATTAACAAATTCTGCTGTCCTACCTTTGCTACTATTAACACTCTTCAGCCCCGAATGGCGCCATTAACAATCCCGTTGTCTCTCATGTCCATGACATCTTTGTCAATCTCTCCTTAACTCCGCCTATTATTTTCCATTCTGCCCCCACCCCCCTCAGTTCTGTTGAAGGGTCAATGGGCTCGAAACGTCAACTGTGTTTCACTCTCCACAGTTGCTGCCAGACCTGCTGAGTTTCTCCGGTATTTTCTGTTTTAATTTACCATCCTCCGTTGTTGTTTGTGTGACCTTGATGAGTGAAAACTAGCTGCCATGTTTGCCAAATCATAACTTACCTCAAATTAAAATTAATTCATCCGCTGTTGAACCCTTGAGGAATGCCTGAGATTACAGAAGGTGCGATATGAACACAAGTCCTATCTTTCTTTTCTAAATGGTTAAATTGGTGAGGTAAAAAAAGTAAGTAAAATGAGTATGATTCAAAAATGTCACTATCCTTTGGACACCGAGGGACAATTTAGTATAGCCAACCCACCTGACCTTGGACATCCTTGGACTGTGGGAGGAAACCGGAGCACCCGGAGGAAACCCACGCAGACACGGGGAAAATGTGCAGACTCCGCACAGACAGTCACCCGAGGCCGGAATTGAATCAGGGACCCTGGAGGTAACCACTGTGCCTACTTCAGAATAAATTTTTTTAATCACAAATTTTTGTCATGTTTTCTTCCCGATGGGATAGAGGCTTCCCGATAGGGGCTGGTTTAGCTCACTCAGCTAAATCGCTGGCTTTTAAAGCAGACCAAGCAGGCCAGCAACACGGTTCGATTCCCGTACCAGCCTCCCCGGACAGGCGCCGGAATGTGGCGACTAGGGGCTTTTCACAGTAACTTCATTGAAGCCTACTCGTGACAATAAGCGATTTTCATTTTCATTTTCATTTAACTTGAGAACTCAGGGGAAAGGGGATGTGGTCCATGTAGAAGGTATTGGGTGGGATTTTCCCACCGAAATCACGTTTGGCGATCGGCCGGAGAATCCACGTTGGCGCCGAAATCGGGGGGGGGGGGGGGCGGCGATGCTTTTGCAATGCTCCGCCCCCTCCATAATGGCGCACTCTAGGAGTAAGCTGCATCCCATCGGGAAGGCCCCAGGCCATTACCTGAGGACCTACCCCCGATTCTCCGCCCCGATGGGCCGAGTTCCCGACGGCGTCGGTTGCGTGTGGTATTTATTTTCAGGAAGTCGGCGTGGCGGCTGCAGAGTCCAGCGCCGTCTCAGTCGGGGGCAGGGGGGGGGGGGTGGAGCAGATTGCGGGCAGTGGGGGAGCTTTGGCGGGGGCTGGGAGCACTGGTGGGGGGTGGTCTGGGGGGGGAGGGGGTGCGAGCCTGGCCAAAGTGGGGTACTATTTGGCAGGCCGGATCCGCGCGCGGCTGGTGCCATGTTGCACGGCGCGGCCGCTGCAGAACGCCACCGTGCGCCTGCGTAGCCGCGGACCTGGCGATTCTCCAGCTATATCCGCAGTTAGATCCGGGTGCTCCAAGCTGCGTGCCTGTTAGTCCCCCCCCCCCCCCCCCCCCCCACCCCCCACCAGACAGAGGATCGATGGCCGTTTTGCGCCGTTTTATTCCGTCGTAAAACTCCATCGTTCCCACGCTGGTGCAAGCACTTATCCTCCAAATTGGAGAATCTAGCCCATCATCTCAGTTTGAAAACGGCAACTTCTTTGGCAGAGAGAAATATCAGCGATCACCAATGTGGAGTAATCGTCGATCAGCAATCAAGTGGTCATTAAGAAACAAGGGCCGGGATTCTCCCCTACCCGGCGGGGCGGGGGGTCCCGGCGTGTTGGAGTGGCGTGAACCACTCCAGCGTCGGGCCGCCCCAAAGGTGCGGATGTCTCCGCACCATTAGGGGCCAAGCTCTCACATTGAGGGGCTAGGCCCGCGCCATGGTGAAGACCATGGCGAAGGCGGAAGAAAAAGAGTGCCCCCACGGCACAGGCCCGCCCGCCGATCGGTGGGCCCCGATCGCAGGCCAGGCCACCGTGGGGGCACCCCTGGGGTCAGATCGCCACGCGCAACCCCCCCCCGGCCGGGGGTCGGAGAATCCCACCCCAGAGTACTGAAATATTTATTGAGCGCATATCCCTTTGCAAAACAGTCAAAGGAGTCAGGGCAGAACAAAGAATACCACAGCAAATATTTCACAAAGCTCCTTGATGTTACAGAAGGAACCTTTGAGTTATCTGATTGTTTCCCAATATATAAAATTGAAAAATAAATCGGATTACTAATCTAATTGATGGACAATTGGAAGAGCAGCCAAAAGGCTCTTCGCTTTGAGTGAGAATTTCCAGCCCGACAATAATCTAAAGGTTGAGGCCAGCAGAGGCTGGATTGTCCCACGGGGGCTGGAGGTTGGGGGTGCGGGGGGAGGCGGGGGGGGGGGGGGGGGGGGGGGGGCGCTCCAGGGTCCAGGGCCCAGGGTTGCTGTCAGTCTCAATCCTGACCCCTAGAGGCAGCCCCAGGTATTGTTCAGGTCAGTCCCAACAAGTACACGCCACGTTGTTCCAGATGTGTTTCGCGCTGGTGTTTTTCCCCATTGGCCTCGCAGAGAACTGGGCATGCGTGGTTGGACATTCATCGGCATTCCATCAGCAGGATGCAAATGAGCTTTGTGCCAGCCTCCAGCGGGTTGGAAACCAGCAGAGGATCCTCCACGACGGGCATCGGCAGAAGATCCTGCTGGAAATTCACCCGTGCGTTAAAACAACGGGCGGGATTCCCCGTTGCCCGATGCCGATATCGTAATTGGCAATCGGGTGGAGAGTGGGCTCCGACGCCCAAAACGGGGCCATCACTGGTCAGCCATGCTCCGCCCCCTCTGAAATGGCAACAGTGCATCGCCCACGCTGCAACGGTGTTGGCGCGTCATCGGCAGGCCCTCCCATGATGCTCCGCCCCCGATGGGCCGAGTTCCCGACCGTGCGGGTCACATGTGGTCTGAGCGATCGGGAACCCAGCGTGGCAGCTGCAGACTGTGTCCAGCACTGCCACACGCGGCCGGGATCCATGCCACTGGCCGGGAGGGGCTTCCGCCAGGGCTGGGGGGGGACTGGTGGGGGGGTGGCCAGGGGGTGGCCTGATGGGGTCGCGGATGGCCGGTCATCGGCACGTGCATGCGCGGCCAGGGACCCGGCCATTTTCCAGCTATTTTCAGCTTGGGAGCCGGGAGTCTCACTCGGCGCCGCTGCTAGCCCCTCACCAGTCCCGGAATTGTGTAAATTCTCCGTTCAACCCGGCACTTAACCGCTGAAACGGAGAACCTAGCCCGATTCTTTTGGCCTCCCACCAAATTCCACCACCCCCCACCGTTGAACCCACCAGCATGAGGCTTGGGAGAATTCCACCAAGTGTATTGTCAATTCTGAGCAGTGGATCCGTCTGGGGTCATACTGACCAGCGGATTCCTCACATTGAACCTCGAGAAAGCTGCTTAACCACTGCATGTATGGAAACCCTGTGCACAATGCCTTCTCCCCACTCACAAAGCTATAAGGGACGGCCTTGCCTTCACCTGGAATCTAGCAGAGAACAGCACAGGAACCTGCCGCATGGAAAACTGGAGACACAATCCTATATCCCTTCATTCCACATTGTGTGTTAAAGCATAAAATATGCCCTTGAACAAGGCATTTGGCTGTGGAGATAAGAACGTTGCGAACAAGCGAAGACCACTCAGTTCTCACTCTGTGCTGTTCTCTGCTCGTTCCCAGGTTCGATTCCCAGCTTGGGTCACTGTCTGTGTGGAGTCTGCACGTTCTCCCCGTGTGTGCGTGGGTTTCCTCCGGGTGCTCCGGTTTCCTCCCACAGTCCAAAGATGTGCAGGTTAGGTGGACTGGTCATGGTAAATTGCCCTTAGTATCCAAAATTGCCGCTAGTGTTAGGTGGGGTTGCTGGATAGGGTGGATGTGGGCAAATTAAGTAGGGTGCTCTTTCCAAGAGCCGGTGCAGACTTGATGGGCCGAATGGCCTCCTTCTGTACTGTAAATTCTATGATTCTTCAAATACTCACTACCATTCAATTAGATCGTAACTGATATGTGCCTCAACTTGATTTGCTCATCTTAGCTCCCCGTGGTACCGTCACATAACTAACTGATTGATCTCAATTTTGAAATCTCGGATTATCCCTTTTCACACACAGCCTTTTGACGGAGTGAATTCCAGAGATCTACCACTCATTGTGTTAAGACGCCCTGTGCTAGTGCACGGTCAATTCCAGCCCCACATGCCCCGGAGTCACAACATACGTGAATTAACCAAAAGTTCTGACAAAAATATCCAAAGCCCTTGGCTCTTGGTTGTCCATAAATTACTGTCACCAGGTTTGTAAATATAAACATGATCATTGCGTATTTTTATCAAGAACTATCATGAGCTATGCAGTACATGCAACTGGTCAATGACAAGCTAATAACCTAATACCCATTTTAACTTGTCCCATCCTCTACATACATTCCCACCAGGCAGACAAACACAGAGGGGTGGAAAGGGGTAAAAATCATAGGTGGAGGGACAAAGAGTCTTTGTTTCAGATGATGATCTTGAGTACACTTTCCCTCACAGCAAACCTGAAAATTGGAAGTATTTGGTTTACAGCCTGTACCGATCTTCTTTGTAGATTCATTCATTCATTCATTCATTCAGGTATTCTGTAAGTTAGAAATGCAATATTCACAGCTTCCCCTTGAAGAGTCACATTATTTCTCAACCCAACTGTGTTTTCAGTTCATGGTTTGTCTTCAGGCATCTGTAGTACCAGGAAAACAGCACCCAGAAGCTTTCTGGAGAGAGAGTCTGTCCTCACAGTGGCCTTCTGGACAGAGTTAGCTGGATCTTCCTGGCGAGAGTTAGCTGGGCCTTCATTGTGCTGCCAGAACTGAAACCAAACTCAAACCTTGGACTCTGAAAAGCATTCCAGTGGGATCAGATCCAATCACCACCTGTTACTGAGCAGAGCACAGCCTTTTGGGCCAATCCATTGGCCACCAGCCAATCAATCAAAACGCATCCCAACCTATCTACTTGTCACTGATGCCGGCCAGCCAGCAGCTTGTGTTTAAACCAGCACAGACTTCCTGCTTCTGCCTGGTTGAATCAAAGATACAGTTTGATGAGTCTTAAAGACACATGTCCATTAACCATCCATGGATAAAAATATAATGGCAAAAATAAGAGAATGGGAAAATAAAGGAATAAACAAGGAGTAATTAGGAAGGATGCTTACATTTCATTGTTGTACCTAAAGACCATAATCTGGCCATGCGGTGGTAGATGTAACTGGAGCCTACCTGGGCTTGAAGCCATATGTCCAAATCTAACATTGACCAAAAAATATGACAGTGGAAAGTAAAGACAAAGAATGGGAGGTATACTTGGAGACAGAAAGATATGTTTAAAACTGCGTCCTCTTCAGGAAACTGACAGCATTTGGTATAATGTTGGTTTTATACCCTGTCCAGGTTTATGGTACATTACACAAGAACGTTAACAATAGGAGCAGGAGTAGGCCATTTGATCTTCGCGTTTGCTTCATGATTCGGCGAGATCATGACTGATTATCAACCTCAAATTCATCTTCCTCCACTATCCCGATATTCAGTAATATTCTCAGTGCACAATTGTCTACCAAAGGCTGCCTTGAATACAATCAACGATGGAGCACCTACAACCTCTGGATTAGAGAAATCGGAAGATTCAGAGCCCATTGAGTGAAGAAATCCCTCCATAATTCAGTCCCAAATGGGGATATCTCATTCTGAGACTATGACCCCATGTTCTAAATTACCCAGTCAGGTGGAACTGTCTCCCAGTGTCTATCCTGTCAACCCCCTTACGATTTGCTAAATGGTCAACAGAATGAACAATACTGGCTGGGAATAAAATCTCGCGAGAGGCCTACAGGGAGATTCTTATTGGTGAGATATGTCAGGGGACACAGCCGGGGGGGGCAGTGCTGGAAGGGTGGGAGTCCCCCTGGGGATCTCCATGGAGGGGGGTCCCTGCGTGGAAGGGGTTGTCCTGTGCATGTGGGAGGAAGGGAGTTTCCCTATGCATGTGAGGAGCTCCTTGTGTGTGTGGTGGGGAGGGGTGAGTGGGCCTGTATCCTTGATGCTGTGTGGGGGTGTTCCCCTGTGCGTATGGGGACCTCCCTGTGTGGGAATGGGGTCCTGTATACTTGGTGGGGGGCCTTCCAGAATGTGTGTGGGGGAGGCTACTTGTGTGGAAGTCGGGGTCCTGTGTATGTGGCGAGTGGAGAGGGAGGTTCTCCTGTGCTTGTGAGGGGCTCCCTGTATGGGAGGGAGTGTCCTGTGTACATGGCGGGCAGGGGTGTGTGGGAGGGGTGGTTCCTTTATGGGTTTCGGTGGTGGGGTCCTAATTTTTTGTTATTGCCGATCCAGTCGCCCACCCTCTGGAAAGCAGACGTTGCCAGTTGTTTCAGGTCCCACCCTGCCAGTGTGATAGCGTGGTACACGGCTCAACGATTGTTTTATCCTAAGCGTTGGACAATACTGTGAGGAAATCCGGCCGTGCAGTTGGCGAGCTGCACACTGCTTTTCCTGCCTGGCCCAGCGCTCAGAAAAAAACAATACAGAATATTCCGTCCATTGGGTGAGATGTAAAACCGACAATCCAGCCAATCGTGTGGATTTTCAGCCAGGCGCGTTATCAGAACAAAGAACAAATAAATGTACAGCACAGGAACAGGATGATGCTCGATCAATGACTCCAGAAGAGAGATTGGACGACAATTGAAGGCTTTATTGTACTAGATGTTTCCCCCAGCAGCGCAGGTACAGAATGCAGCTGCTGGGGAGACACAGGCTCTTATACTCCGCCTTACTGGGCGGAACCAGCAGGCAGGCTTCTCCAATGATATAGCTGTCTCAGGTACCTCCCATACCAATGGTCTTACAGCATTGTCCAGGGTACCGTATTACCCCTAATACCAACTAACACACAGGCCCTTCGGCCCTCCAAGCCTGTGCCGACCATGCTGCCCATCTAACTTAAAATCTTCTACACTTCCGGGGAAGCAGGGCCGGCTCAAGGTACCGGCAACTCGGGCAGTCGCCCGGGGCGCCATGTGCTAGGGGGCGCTAGGAACCCTTTACATATGTTCAGTCATTGCTGTGAATTGCTGGTACAGTGAGATTTCTTTAGTGACTTTTGAACAAGTCCTCAACGGGAAGGGAAGACGCATATTTGCTTTGATGTCTGCCGAGATAGTGAAGCAAGCCCGGTTCTACATTTGGGTTCACATATGGAGGGGGAGGGGGGGGGGGATTGGTAAACACAACCATCGGGCCTGCTGCTGGGGCCACAGGGCTGCCCCGCTGCCTATAAATGTCAATAACGTCTTGCTAGAATCAAATACCTGCAGCACTCCACCACCTCTTAGATCAAAGCAAATCACTGAGGATGCCGGAGACAGAGACAATCCCCCCTCCCATCCCCCCACCCCACCCAGAACAGACAGAACAATCTCAGCAGGTCTGACAGCCTCTGTGGAGACAGAGATCTGCAGATGGGATTAGCTTTGTATTTGCAGTTCTGCTTCCCGTTCACTGGACGAAGAATGATCTGGACTCCAAACCTTAGCTCCGAGGTTCTCTCTCCACTTCGTGTGACCCCCCCATCAAAAAAAAAGGTTAAGAGTTCCAGTCGCCTGAATCAACAGCCTTGGCTCGGGGAAATACTAATCTGTTGTAAGAAATCTGCAACAACAACAAACATATTGACCAGACAAGAGAACAAGGTGAAGTGATTCTGTCAGCGGAGATTCCCTCTATGGACGGGGCAGACAGGCTTGGGGGTGGGGTGGGGGGGGGGGGGGGGGGGGGGGGGGGTGGATAATTCCCTCAATTATACACTGTCTCACCCAATGAGTAGATGAGTAGAGTAAAATAAGAATTAATCACAGGTGTGTTTGCCAGTGTATTTGGTGTGTTAACCATTAATAAATCACATTTTCTTACTGTCGTTAATGATTACAGAGAAATGGACACCAATTTGTAGCAATCTGAGTTTTGGTAGAGAATTCCGTTTTGTCATTGGGAGGAGAAGGTAACAATGCTGTCAACTTTCAGCCTCTCTCTCTCTCTCTCCTCTCTCTCTCTCTCCTCTTTCTCAGTGCCCAGTCGTGACATCATCAGGCAGTGTTAATAAGGTGGGGTGTGCGGGCAGTCTGTCCTCAGGTACTCCAAACCCTCCACTGGACAACAATGCAGAGATCACCCATTGAAAAAAACAATGCCTTCTCCAAACTCTTCTTCAGGTAAGCTCCTTCCGCATTCCGAGCCACCCCTCTCTTCCTCTCTCTCTCTCTCTATCTCACTCCTCTTGTTCTCACCGCGGGGAGGGGGTGAAATGAATCGTTCCCACACTTTTCCCGGAATCACTGCAGGGTTGGTATTGATTAACCTGCCCCTGGCTCACAGTCCCGCGCGCCCAGCCTGAAATGCCACGGCCATGTCCATTTCACACGAGCGGCGTTGCTGCACTTCGGGCATTTCAAGGTCCAGGGCAACGACTCCCACCAAGTGGCAACTGACCTTACCCCGGTCTTGCTGTTTGCCAATCAGCTCCCTATCTCGCCGGAGAAACCAGAGCTTCACCGGGGCGCTGGCGAAAACTCTTCCGAAACTTTGCTCCAACTGTTTTTCACCCCCTTGACCACACGCCTGAGACCGTTTGACGGTGCAGAGGCCAACAATCACGAGTTCGCTTCAGACGTCCTTTTGCAGCCGCGAAAAGGGAAAAGTCGGACATCTGGTTAAAGTTACTGAATGTGCAGCACATGCATCTGAGGGAGAAAGTTTTGCGGATCGTCGCTCGGGTCTGATTCAGAAACATTTCATTTGTTATCAATTGGACAGCGTTCGGGTCCTGTCCTGACCATCATGGTATGTTTTGAGGGGCAGACAGTTTTTGTTTTTTAAATGAGAGACAGGTTAGTTGTGTACACAGTGAATTGAAGATCGGTCCTGGACAGAATATAGAAACGAAACAATTTCTACCCATTAAAAGTTGTGAGGCTAAATGAGAACTATTTGCCAAATGGCTCTGGGGTGACTCGTGTGTCCAGCAGTGGGTCCGGGAAGCGGTTCACGTTACTGTACAGAGTGGCTGAGCTGTGAACGCTGCCAAGTTGTATTGTAACTGCTGAATTTTTATTCTACATTTTCAGTTTTTCTCCTTGTGAAAATTTTTTAAAATTATACTTGTAAGGGCGCCGAAGTTCAGCTTGCCCGGGGCGCCAGCAACCCTAGAGCCGGCGCTGCGGGGAAGTATCCCTCTATTCCCATTCTATGTTAAAATGATGGCGAAGTCAGAGACAGAAGGAGCGATCGAGAGGCCTGTTCTACTGGGATTTACGTATGTTTCTTCGCTCTGTTGATTCCACATTTTGAGAGACGGCAACGCCGAGAAATGGCTGTTGTCAGCATTAGTGGCTGAACATTTAATGCAGGAACAGTTTACACAGCTCTCCGTGGAAGAGTTAATAAATTGGACAGTGCCCGTGTTCCAATAGCCGTCCCTTAATCACTAATATTGCCAGCAGTAATTTCTAGACTTTTTGCCACACATTTTTGCCATGACGCCTGGAGAAAAACAGAATCTAGCAGCTCATTAATATCTCTGTGATCTTCAATCCTCCTTCTCAGCAGATATTGAAAAATCTAAGAAGGTAAGCTTCACGCCGTATTCCGTGGTGGGGCAGACCAGCTGGCGTGTAGTCCATCGTCAGGTCTGGGTGCCACATTGAAAAGGCCAATGGGAAATATTTGAGCCTCGGTACCATGGCGGGAGGCGGGAATGTGGAATGTTTTCTGCTGGAGCGGATGGCAGGACAAGAAGCCAAATCTTCCAGCCCGAACCTCATTAATTATGCGCCAGGATATTTCACGCCTAACCCCATGATGGGGCAGGCCGGTACAGCACATAGGCCGCCATTGTTGTCCGAGTGCCACTTTGAAAAGGAGTCCAACATCACTGACCCACCAGCAAAGAAAGAAGGCGGACCTCCTGAAAATAAACATAGCTCTCCGGGAACATTCAGAGGATGGAAGGTGGACCTTCTTCTAATCTGGGAGGTCAACCGACAGATGCTCCCCGACCCACAGTTCTGGTGTTCCTGGGTCGAGTGTTTTTGGCGGCCTCCATTCCGAACACCGGAGGCAGGCCCAGGCATTGTTCAGATGGGTCCCAAAATCTGCACGCCACATTGTTCCGAACGCATTTCCCGCCGACACCACAGAAAATCTGGTTCATGCCGGTCCCTGGTGGGTTTTCCGACCACCATGGCAGGCACCAGCGGACGAATCGGCTTGAAAATGACTTCTGGGCCTCCCGCCTTATCGTCACACCGTGCCTACCCTCGAACACGCCGGCGAGGTATAGGAAAATTCTGCCATCTGTTTAACATTACCCGTATGTGATAGATACATCCATAAGCAGAAACCAAGAAGAACATACTGCGACACAGATAGGCAGAGAGATACAGGTAGACAGACACACTGGACTTTTACAGCTCCTCCAGTCAGTGGGATTTTCCAGTCCCACCGTAGTCATAGAATCCCTACAGGGCTGGTGAAGGACATTTGGCCCATGAAGTCTGCACCGACCCTCCAAAAGAGCACCCTACCTAGTCCCAGTCCTCCGCCCTATCCCCGTAACCCCAACTAGGGACAATTTGTTTAGCATGGCCGATCCACCTAACCTGCACATCTTTAGAGAGTGGGAGGAAACCGCAGCACCCGGAGGAAACCCACGCAGACAGGGGGAGAAATGTACAAACTCCACATAGAGAGTCACCCAAGGCCAGAATTGACCGCGGGTTCCTGGTGCTGTGAGGCAGCAGTGCTCACCACTCATGTTTTCTGATCCCGCCTCCACCGCTATGGAGCCATAAACCTCCACTCATAAAAACAGTACACAGCAATTAAAAGCGGGAATAGGTTCTAAGTGTTGTGTTATGCCTCTTCATGTAGCATAAGCTGCTTCCTGGATGTATATCCTGACAAAGGAAGGTTCAGATTGGAGATAGGTTCAACACATTTATTGAACAGTTAACAATTCTCCTACTTGCGTTCGACTCTCCTGCTAATCTTTCTATAGTAACTCAGTCTAACTAACCAGTCTGCTCTAATCCATGCGGTGGGTGTGATGCTTCCTGATCTGCCCTTGTCTCTCTGAGTGTGGCCTGTGGAAAGAGAATGAGCATGTGTGCCCTGTCCTTTTATACGGGTAGCCCTCTTGTGGCAGTGTCACCTCTGGATGTGTCTTGACTGCCCATTGGTCGTGTCCTATCTTACTGACCTATTGGTTGTATGTCTGTGTCGCAATGTCTCTGGTGCTCCCTCTAGTGTTTATTTAGTCTTAGTGCATTTACATTAACCCCTTGTGTCTTTACAGTGATGTATGTCACCACACTAAGGCTCTTGTGTGCCTGCTTCACCACTGAATTTAATCAGAGCGGAATTTCTGCACAAACTCCGCTCTCAAACCTGAGCATCATATCCTTTGATTTCCTTCATGCTGTTAAGACTGTCACAGAACAACAAAACGGTTACAAGCCATTCAGGAGGCCATTCAGCCCATAATGTCGGCACTAACTCTTTGAAGGAGTAATTTATCCAGTGCCATTCCCCTGCCGTTCCCCGATAACTCTGCACATTCTTCCTTTGCAGATGATAATCCAATTCCCTCTCATCGATCTCAGACATTCTTTGACCGAATGTCCAACAGCCCGCTGGGCTAAAGAATGCCAAAGATTCACAACCCTCTGGGTGAAGAAATTTTGCCCAATCTCAGACTGAATTGACCAACTCGTTATCCTCACTCCTCCCCAGTTCTGAACTCCTCAGTGAGGGGAAAGAGCCACTCAGTGTCTGCCATGCCAATCCCCCTCAGAGTCGTATATTTCAATGAGAGCATCAAGCATTCTTTAAAACGCCAGAAACAATAAGCCCATTCTACTCAATCTCTTATTATAGGACAACTCCCTTATCACTGGAGTCAAACTAGCAACCTTCACTGACCCCATAGATAGAGATGCACACACCAAAGTAGGTAACATGGACAGACAGAGAGAGATCTGCATTTAGATAGATGCGTTGGGCGAGATCCAGCGGCCTCTTTCTCCACAGGCGCAAATCGTTTTATGGCCGTTAAATCTTGTGACAGGCCCAAAATGGAATTTGCGCCGGCGAGATCTCACTTTGCGATCTTCTTCGCCCACCCCCACTGCTGACGTTATCATGAGGTGATTTCCATGAATTTGAATACATTTGAACGTAATTAAACAACTTTTCACCGTAGCGTTGGCCCACGACATGTCCTTCCCCATCCCCCTCCCCCCATGTCCGGTGGAGCCAATCACGACCGGTTTTCAAAACCACGGCAAGGGTATAGTTGTGCCTGGAGCCCCTGGGAGTTCAGGGACAAGGCAAGAAATTACCCCCTGGTGCCCTACCAGTGCCAAGGCGGCAGTATCAAGTGGCCACATGAAGGGGGAAGTGCCAAAGGGAAACATTACTGGCGGGGGGGGGGGGGGGTCCCTTTAAGTGTGGAGAGGGTAATTCCCCGATGACCATGTGGGGTGATGGGTGTCCCGGTGTTAACCTTGTGGTGGGGATGCCCCAATGATTGGGGGGAGGCGGGGAGTGTTCTGATGCTGAGGGGTTCCTGATCTCTTTGGGCTGGGGTATGAGGGGGTGGGGGGTGAAACACTAAGCGGGGGGAGGGCCTCATATGTTACTTTGGGATTGAGGCGCTCTTTAAAAGTAGCTGCCCAATCTCAGTATCCCGGCTTTGCCACCCAGGCTGGCTGTGTGATTCCCATCGTCACTTTGAAAGCGCACAGAGAGCTGTTAAATCAGGTGGGGAACGGCACCTGTGAAGCCGATGAGTTTTCTCCAGCTTTTCTCTGTGCTGATCCAGCACCCTGTGCAATTTGGGGAAAATTCTGGCCTCAGCAGGCAGGCTGATAGACAGACAGATCCAAAGCTTTGTTATCATTCTCTTACCGACTCTATTTGTAGATTATTGATCTGTGGTTCCTATAGCCATCGGATTTCTTCAGGAATCACCCATCCATGTTCAGACAATAAAAGTAGACGCTAAAATTTAATAAGACGCAGAATTACTTTCTGCTGAATTCAGATTGCTCCATAAATTATGCTGCACAGAAGTAAAACCTTTTCTCTTGCCTGAGCGCCAGATGCTAAACTCGAGATTTGATTTAAGAAAGCAGTACTTCATGTTAATGAAATTGGCTTTTGATTTAATAAGTATGACTGCTACAGAACTGACTGGGCTAAAATATTCCTTATTTGTGGGTTCATCCACACTGTCAAAGGCCGCAGATATCACATTTTCATGTACTCAGGATCAATAATCTGTGGCCTGAATGGAAAAATTAAGGATCGCGCTTTGGCATCACGAAAGCAAAACTTGTTGGAGAAAAGTCAATCACCCGAGACTGGAGTTATTTGCTCTGCAGCGGAATTTCTCTTGGTGAACAGAATGTGAGTTAAAGGGTCGGCCACCATTTTGCCTCATTGCTGAAATATTTTTTGTTCTCATCACCATTTCTGATTGTCCATTCTCCTAACTATGTCTTCTAATAATAATAATCTTTATTAGTGTCACACTATTTATTTATGCAACTCCATTTACTTTTGCCGTGGAAAAAAGTAAATGTCAAAAAGAAATGGCCAAGCCAATTGTGGTATTATCATAAATGTAAGAACTGCAAGGGTTAATGAAATGTGTAGATCAGCCACTAGAGGGAGCTAGAGTTACATGTATATCAGCCTTCTGGGGGGGGGGGGGGGAGAGAAGTGAAGGGGATAGCTAGAGTACAGACTGAAGGAAAGATAGTGTGAGTGAGAGCAGATCATAGTTTATAATAGTGTAGAGATTAGCTGTAGGTGAGTGTAAATGATATGATAATTATCAACTGTGTATTAATTAGGAGTACGTGTCAAATCCAAATTAGTAGTGTTAATAAATTTATAGCTTTTTTCAAGTTCAAGCTATTTTGTGGTCCTTGTGAACACTACGCCGACCATCCTGAATTTAACAACACAAAGACCACCACACCAATGAGGGGTATGATCAAAAGGGAGGTGAGAAACAGCACAAGATTGATCCAGTTTCTGTATCAAGAGCTCTGGGGAACTGTGTGAATTATAGTGCACAATCCTTCCATTGCTGGTTCCTTAGTTGGAATTCTTGAGCATTCAGTTGATGTGGATTCAATTGATGTATTGAAAGAATTTCCTTTTCATCATCTGCAAAGAGATGTCAAAGGAGAACTTTCCTCTGGAGACTAAAGCGGCGGGATGAAATTCATGATAAATTGGATGATGCACAGTTTGTAGAAGAAGCAAGCCTACAGTGTTAATGAAGTTGTCTCATCCCCACCGTTTCTTATGTGTGGACTATCACTTAGCTTGCAGTTTGGTTTGGTTTTGCTGTGTCTGAGATTTCCTATTTTGGCTTCTAACTGTTAAGGAATTTATATCGTTCAACTGCTGCTACTTCAATATGGTGGGAAGAAAGACAATTTTAGAATAGTTGGACATCGGAGAATTTTTAAAAAGGCCTGTGGGTCCATCCCCACATCTATTCGGAATCCTCTGGCCCATGCTGTCGAATTACTCCCTGCTCCAGGGAACATCCATTTTCTTCTCTGGAAAATTAAAGTGGTGCAGCGTTTCTCGCTACCTCTATCCACCCTGAATGCCCCTGTGCCGCAAATGTCGATCTTCGGAAGTGCCAACGGAACACAAATCCACAACCTCCTCTGCGAGTTCATCCCCCAGCCTTACAATAAGTCGAGAGTGCAGTTCACCGATGGAAAAGTGGGTCGCACTGTCTCAGAGGGAGGTTTCATAGCAACGCAGCCCATGTTATTGAGTAACTCCTTGGGTATATTATGGAGCAATAATAATAATGCATTCTGTTTTACAGAGATATGGCTCTCAAGTGTATTGTACATGTGCAATTCTTCAGTTGACAAGGACTCAGAAGACAAACCCTTGGGGAAATTAGCTTACTTAAACTCAATAATGGAGAGAATCATCCCATTTTATTGCCATTTGAGTATATAAACTGCACAGTTGACTTAAGCCAGCCTTCGTGGTACACCCAGGTTCACCTCTCTTCTAAAGCTTTAAGGTCAAATGCTTAATAACAGAGCAAATCTGCTATAATCCAAGGCAATGGGGATAAATAAGATTCCACACATCATCGGAACTGAGAACCAAAATGTTATCGTTCCAAATGGCAGCTCTCCAAGCTGTTCAGTGTGGAGACATCCACTGTGAGCTCAATAATAACCCTTTAAATCAGCTTGTGCCAATATGTGAATGTTAGAATTAGATATGCATACTTGAAAGGATATGATGGACAGCAGACAAATAAACTCGCAATTCTTCACTATTAACAGGAGCCATGAAAATACTCTGCTTTCCTTAACTTTCTCACAACGTAAAAAACATCTGAATCACATCATTATGCACTTTATCACTATCCTGAAAGGGACAATGTCGCCCAAAAGGCTTTTAGCTGCAGTGATTGCAATTGCAAAAGCTTCCACAATGATGGAAGTGCTCTGTTGTAGTTCAATAAATAGCCCGTTTACCTCTGGACTCAGGAGGGTGAGAAGCTCAAGTCACTTGCCAGGGACTTCGGTGTATTATCCAGTCTTATTTCCCAGGATATTAGTGAGGGCGTTCTGCTAAGAAGTGTCTTTTTTTGAATGCTCCGGCGCCTGAGTTTTGGCGGGGGCGGGAATCGCTGCGCGCCGGTCGGCGGCTGCTGGAAGCGGCCCCCCTGGCGATTCTCCGACCCGCGATTGGCCAAGAGGCCATCCGTTTTCGGCGGGCCCCGCCGGTTTAAATCACAACAGGTCCTTACCGGCGGGACCTGGCTCCATGAGCGGCCTTCAGAGTCCTCGGTGGGGGGGGGGGGGGGCGGCTCGCAGAGGGATCTGGCCCCGGGGGGTGCCGGAGTGGCCCGCACCGCCGGTTCGCGGAGAATCCCGCCCCTCATCTTCCCTTCAAGGTGGATATAGAAGACTCCAAGGATGTTTTGAAGAATTGGGTTGTCATTCCAGGTGTCTTGGCCAATATTGATCCCTCAACCAACATCACTAAAACAAATGGGGCTGGGTTCTCCGATTTGGATACTATGTCCCCACGCAGGCATGGAAACGGTGCGGAAACTGGCGCAAAACAACCACTGATTCTCCGTTTTGCTGGGGGCTAGCAGGAAGGCAGCGTGGAGCACCCGGCTCCTGCTGCCGATACGTCCCGGAGAATTGCAGGTTCCGTGGCCGCACATGCGCACGGCGGCGACCTGCAACGGCCGCGCCATATTACATGGCAGATGCTGCTCGCGGACCCGGCCAGCGAAATAGACCCCCCCCCCCCGCTTCGGCCGCCTCGTGCACCCCAGACCGCCCCACCACAGTGCCCCCAGCCCCGAATATGTTCACCCCTGCCCACGGATCGGCCAGGCCCCGGACTGAGTCCGCAACCACCAGGCTGAGTTACCGACAGGTGAGACCACTCGTGTCCCACACCGTCGGGAACTCGGCCGGTTGGGGTCAGAGCATCGGGGAGCGGGCCTCAGGCAATGTCCTGAGGCGGTAGATACATTGCACGCCGTACTCTGCGAGTTCGCCACTTTGGAGGGGGCGGAGCATCGCGGAAACGGCGCCGCCCCCGATTCTGTCGGGAATTTGGATTTTCCGGCCCGTCGCCGCACGTGATTTTGGCGTCAACGACTTGAGAATCCAGCCAATGGTCTTGGTTGTTGTCACCTTGATGACTGTGGGAGCTTGCTGTGCACAGATCAGCTGCTGTATTTCAAACATTACAACAGTGACTGCACTTCAAAAGTGGCGATGAGGTGCAGTTGGATGTCCTGAGGTCAGAAAGCCACAGAAAGCCACATTTGGTAATGAAAACACCAATGAGGTATTGAGGGGTGGCTCGGTGGCACAGTAATTAGCACTGCTGCCTACGGCGCTGAGGACCCAGATTCGATCCCGGCCCCCGGTCATTGTCCATGTGGAGTTTGCACATTCTCGCCGTGTCTGCGTGGGTTTCACCCCCCACAACCTAAAAGATGTGCAGGGTGGGTGGATTGGCCACGCTAAATTGCCCCTTAATTGGAAAAATATAATTGGGTACTCTAAATTTATTTTAGAAAAAGGGTAATGGAGACTACGCTCCAGGGAAAAAGGTCCCAGCCTATCCAGCCTCTCCTTATAACTCAAACCATCAAGTCCTGGTAGCATCCTCATAAATCTCTTCTGTACTTTTTCTGGATTAACAATATAGGATAAACTGGATTTGTTTTCCCTGGAGCAGAGGAGGCCGAGGGGGCTGGTCTGATGGAGGTGCACAAAATTATGGGAAGCATAGATAGGGTAGATCATAAGAATCTTAAGGTGTCGAAGACCAGGGGGCATTGTTGGGGCTGTTTAGCACAGGGCTAAATCGCTGGCTTTGAAAGCAGACCAAGCAAGCCAGCAGCACGGTTCGATTCCCATAACAGCCTTCCTGAACAGGTGCCGGAATGTGGCGACTAGGGGCTTTTCACGGTAACTTCATTTGAAGCCTATTCGTAGGAGCTGGTTTAGCTCACCAGGCTAAATTGCTGGCTTTTAAAGCAGGCCAGCAGCACGATTCGATTCCTGTACCAGCCTCCCCGGACAGGCGCCGGAATGTGGCGACTAGGGGCTTTTCACAGTAACTATTTGAAGCCTACTCGTGACAGTAAGCGATTTTCATTTTTTTTTCATAGGTTTAAGGTGAGGAATTTGTGGTTCAGAGGAGACCTGAGAAAACATTGTTTCGCCCAGAGGTTAGTGGACATATGGAACGTGCTGCTGCCTGAGCGGATGGTAGAGGCAGGTACTCTCGCAACATTTAAGCAGCATCTGGGCGAGCTCTTAAATCGCAGAGTAGGCTGTGGACCAAGTGCTTGTGAACGCAATTAGCATTAATTGGTATTTGATGGTTGCCATCGACAAGGTGGGCCGAAGGGCCTGTTTCTGTTCTGTATGACTAACACAGGAAAGGATAATTTAACAGGCAAATAAGGTGACAACAACGAAACTTAAAGGAAAGGCAGTTTGAAATACATCTTTGGCAAAAATGCCACAAGCGAAATGCAACAGATAGATTACACATCTAATTATGTTATGAAGAGATTGCTATTTCTCCTTTTGAAACATTTCCAGATTTAGATGGTATTTTCTGTAGACTTCTGCAAATTGGAGAGCATTAAGATTGAAGGCAGATTCAGCCAAACTGTGTTTGTACAAGAGGAGATCCACTGTTGAATTAACGGATGACCTTGTGTTGTAATGTGATGCTCACAATCCCCAAGATAGCCTGACAGTCAAAGTGAAAAAGAGCAGCATTTACAAAACGGTGAAGGAGTAGATTTTCAAGCAAGAGGGGAGTGTGGGGGGGGTAGTGGGGTAGTTTTCAAGGTGACGGCCGAGAAATTCTCCTCCAGTCACTAACGCTCGCAGGAAATGTCAACGGAATCCTGGAGCAGAATCTCCCATGAACAACTGGGGAAAAAATATATTCCACCGGGGTTTCGATATACCTTGAAAGATTTTAGCCAGGCAATTAGAAAATTTCCCTTGATGGATGCTTTTCCCTGTGCTTGGAAAGGAAAAAAAAAATTTCAGGTCCATGAGAAAAGAAAAGGGGATTGATGGAAAAGCTCTTTCAAAGGGCTGGCACGGACATGAAAGGCCGAATGGCCTCTTCCTGTGCTCCGCGAGCCGGTGATTTTACATATAATTGACAATGCAGAAGAAGGTTGCTCGAACCCAAGTGGCTTATGCTTCCCACAGGGGCCTCCTGTCACCCGACGTCATCTGAACCCATCTATCTATTCTTCTATTCCTTTCTCCCTCAGGCACTTTCTGAGCATCTCCTTAAATGCATCAAATTATGAAGTTACATAAGTAACCTGCTTAGGGAAGGCAGTGCACCTGAATATAAGAAGAAATGGAAAATACGAAGGCAGCTGGAAATCTGAAATAACAATAGAGAGTTCCGGAAAATCTCTGCAGTTCTGTCAGCTCCTGCAGAGAAAATGGGGGACATTCTCCACTCCCAGTTTTTGGTGGTGGGATTAGCGGAGGAAGCTGGAAATCGGAAATAACAACAGAGAGTTCCGGAAAATCTCTGCAATTCTGTCACCTTAGAATCATAGAATTTACAGTGCAGAAGGAGGCCATTCGGCCCATCGAGTCTGCACCAGCACTTAGAAAGAGCACCATACTCAAGCCCACGTATCCCCGTAACCCAGGAACCCCCACTTAACCTTTTTTGGACACTAAGGGCAATTTAGCATGGCCAATCCACCTAAGCCGCACATCTTCGAACTGTGGGAGGAAACCGGAGCACCCGGAGGAAACCCACGCAGACACAGGGAGAACATGCAGACTCCGCACAGACAGTGACCCAGCTGGGATTCGAACCTGGGACCCTGGAGCTGTGAAGCAATTGTGCTAACCACTATGCTACTGTGCTGTCCAGAGCTTCTGCAGAGAGAGCAGAACAGAGAAAATGGGGGACATTCCCCACTCCCAGTTTTTGATGGTGGGATTAGCGGCGGAAGCGGGAAATCCCACAGGAGTCCCAAATCATGATTGGCACCAGCGGTATTTCCCTTCCCATTGTTCCAGCCCCCCCCGTCAATGAACATTGAACATAGGGTTCCCAATTTGAATACATTTAAATGTAATTATCAGGTTTTTGCGCCTGACAGTCACCCCGCCCCTCCCCCAACCTAGAACAGAACCCGCCAGCGGGATTCATGCGAGTGTATCGCTCACGGCGGAGGGGGAAGAGGTTCATGTTGGGACACTGCCCCTCAATCTGCTCGGGCCCTGCCCACAGCGTTTGGGGCAAGGTCACGGGGCAGTACTGAGGGAAGCTCCGGAGGAGGGGTGTGTTCCTTGGTGGCTGGTGGCGTGATGCACGATCAATTGCACAAAGGCGAGAGTTGAATACAACTGAGGCTTTGTTGCTCTAAGATGTGTGGCCTCCCACAGCAGCTGGCAAAATGGCTGCTGCACGGAGGACACATATATTTATACTCCGCCTAGTGGGCGGAGCCAGCAGGCAGGGACTACCGCCGTACCTGTAGTACAGGTCCTACCATACATCATCTAATATAGGTGCAACAGTGGTTTACCACAGGGCGGTGTTGCTTGTTGGGGGGACGGGGGGCGGGGGGGGGGGGGGGGGGGCGGTGAGTGCTGGTGGGACTGGATTCTGTGGGCGAGGGAGTGTTCCGGTGAGGTGTCCGGGGATATTCGGCGTCCCAACTTAATTTGCTGGTGAACCAGCGTGACGTTGTGGGACCCGCTCCTTGGAATATTTTAATAATAATCTTTATTGTCACAAGTCGGCTTACATTAACACTGCAATGAAGTTACTATGAAAAGCCCCTAGTCGCCACATTCCGACGCCTGTTCTGGTATACGGAGGGAGAATTCAGAATATCCAAATTACCAAATTCTTTCGGGACGTGTGGGAGGAAACCGGAGCACCCGGAGGAAACCCACGCAGACACGGGGAGAACGTGCAGACTCCGCACAGGCAGTGACCCAGTGGGTAATCAAACCCGGGGCCCTGGGGCTGTGAAGCCACTGTGCTACCATGCTGCCTAACAATACGGCAGAGGAAGCTAATATTAGGGCCCACGGTTTCCATGCCCCTTTCCCAGCCTGCTGCCACACTGCAAAGAGATGAGAAAATTCTGTCCAATGTTTAGAGTCGTCTTCAGATTTTAGTAACTGTTATGGAGCGTTGGATTTGCAGGGGATCAGAGAACCTGAATATAATAATTCCTGAATTCTATGTCCCGTTGTTATCCACTTGCTCAGGCAAAAATCTGTTTCGTGTTGCTAGGCTAATCCACATGTCAAAGCCCTCCGTCCATTGGTATCCTTAACCAATTCCCATTGATTAGAGTCCCTAATTTTCATTGTATTGCAATTGCTTGATGAAAAGGGACATATTTTCTGTATTTGTTGAACACAGAAGAAGACCCCATGCCCTTCACTCCCAGCGGCAGTCGCTGAAATAAGCTGCGCCATTCAGATTGCCCACAGTCTCAAATAACGTCACTTCCTCCCCCGACAAATCTTTAAGAGCCCATTTTCACACCACATTAAATCGCACTGCAAACTTGACATATTTTGACTTTAAAAATTACTGACGTGGAGGGCTGCATCGGCAATGGAGTTAATATAGTCATAGAACATACAGTGCAGAAGGAGGCCATTCGGCCCATCGAGTCTGCACCGACCCACTTAAGCCCTCACTTCCACCCTATCCCCGTAACCCAATAATCCCTCCGAACCTTTTTTGGACACTAAGGGCAATTTATCAAGGCAAATTCACCTAATCTGCACGTGTTTGGACGTGTGGGAGGAAACCGGAGCACTCGGAGGAAACCCACGCAGTCACGGGGAGAACGTGCAGACTCCGCACAGACAGTGACCCAGCGGGTAATCAAACCTGGGACCCTGGCGCTGTGAAGCCACTGTGCTATCCACTTGTGCTACCGTGCTGCCCTACATTGGGGTTAGGTGCGGAGCACATGGCTGCGCTGATGGGTATTGGCTGTCACACCACTAAATTTGTACGGTCGGTGCCCATTTTGTTCTCAAGAAAATGACCCACCACCAAGGATTCGGCAGAGCCATTTGAAGAGAGCCCCAAGATAAGACATCGGCTAATCTGCATCATCCTTTCCTGTTGAAGGTCAGATTGAGCTAGCGACTCTGTGGCATATTGTTGATGCTGGAATTAAATATGTAAAACAGCAGACATTGTCCTTGTTTAAACAAGGACTCTGAATGCAGATCAAGCTGCAGTAGTCTATCTTACGGTCCCTGAAGAGATGAGAGCTGGTATTGTGTGGGGGGGGGGGGGTGAGGGGAGAGGGGATTGGTTGTATTCTGCCAGATGCAAGTTCATTTATTCAGCTAGAATCATACAGCACAAAGGGAGGACATTTGGCCCATCCTATTTATACTGGCTCTCAAATTACCTCCACTCCCCGGCTCCTTCTCCATCACCCTGTAATGTTTTGTTTTCTGTTTAGGTATTTGTCAAATTATTTTTTGGAAGTCAGTCGTTGTGAAATTTGCTTCCTCCACCTGTTCAGGAAGTCCATTCCGGGTCAGAGTAGTTTACCGAATGAAGAAACATTCTCCACATCGCTCCCTCCCATTCCGCCAACTCCCTCCAACCTGGATCCTCTGATCTTTCCTGCCTGCTTCCCCCTGTCTACTCTATCAAAACCCTTCATAGAGAAAGGCTTGCATTTCTATAGCGCCCTCGCACAACTGCTGAGCATCTCAAAGCGCTTCACAGCCAATGAAGCCTTTTGAAGTGTAGTCACTGGCCGGGATTCTCCCCTCCATTTCGCTCTGGGAGGTTTCGACGACGGAGGTAGACTATTTCGCAAGAAGTCCAAAGTCGCGTTGCACGTTAACGTGAAAGCATGACATGATCGCCCACTCCGTGCTCTGTCGCTGGCGGGCCACGTCTACTGCCGTTCAATGTTGGTAACCTCATTGGAACACATTGGCATCTTATCACCTTATAAGGGCAGCACGGTAGCATTGTGGATAGCACAAATGCTTCACAGCTCCAGGGTCCCAGGTTCGATTCCGGCTTGGGTCACTGTCTGTGCGGAGTCTGCACATCCTCCCCGTGTGTGCGTGGGTTTCCTCCGGGTGCTCCGGTTTCCTCCCACAGTCCAAAGATGTGCAGGTTAGGTGGATTGGCCATGATAAATTGCCCGTAGTGTCCAAAATTGCCCTTAGTGTTGGGTGGGGTTACTGGGTTATGGGGATAGGGTGGAGGTGTTGACCTTGGGTAGGGTGCTCTTTCCAAGGGCTGGTGCAGACTCGATGGGCCGAATTGCCTCCTTCTGCACTTTAAATTCTATGAAATGTAAATTCTATGAAAATCATAGGCCCCATCCGCTAGAATCATACCTCCGCGTCAAAAAATCCACCCACAGCGGCATGATGTCACCGCGGCACAAGGGACGACCTTGCTCAAAAAGGTGTCTGCCTGCCGAGCAGACCACCCTGGGGACCTCAAAGGTGAACGCATCACTCACAGAGTGGCTCCACGACTTCTAGGGCGGGTGAGGAGGAGACACAGGGTTTGACTCAGGGAATACCAGGCTTGAGCCAAGAAGTACAGCGTTTGACTTGGTGGTACCGGGGTTGAGCCAAGGAATATTGGGTTTGATGTGGAGTTACCGGGGTTGACTTGAGGGTAGTGGTGTTGACTCGAGGAAATCAAAGCTGACTCATAGGAAACTGAGGTTGATTCATGGGAGATTGGGGGTGACACAACGGAGACCAGAGGGATACAGATCATTTGGGCAATAAGTAGAAGATCTAAAGGAAGGAGGTGCTGACCTTGGAAAGGGTCCAGAGGAGGTTCATAAGAATGATCCCTGGAATGAAGAGCTTGGTGTATGAGGAACGGTTGAGGACTCTGGGTCTGTAATCGTTGGTGTTTAGAAGGATGAGGAGGGATCTGATTGAAACTTGCAGGATACTGCGAGGCCTGGACAGAGTGGACATGGAGAGGATGTATCCACTTGAGGGAAAAACTAGAACCCAAGGGCATAATCTCAGACTGAAGGGACGATCCTTTCAAACTCAGATGAGGAGGAATTTCTTCAGCCAGAGGGTGGTGAATCTGTGGAACTCTTTGCCACAGTAGGCTGTGGAGGCCAGATCACTGAGTGGCTTTAAGACAGAGAAAGATAGGTTCTTGATTAATAAGGGGATCAGGGGTTATGGGGAGAAGACAGGAGAATGGGGATGAGAAAAACATCAGCCATGATTGAACGGCAGAGCAGACTCAACGCGCCGAGCGGCCTAATTCTGCTCCTATGTTTTATGGTCTTAAATAAGGAATCTAGATCATTGCAGGCTTGGTGGGCCAAAGGTCCTGTTCCTGTGCTGAAATGTTTTTTGTTCTTTGCTCACTTGGACCTATTTGAGACTGTATGTCTTTTAAATTCATTTCCAAAGCCTGA
Organism: Scyliorhinus canicula; assembly: GCF_902713615.1. Taxonomy (NCBI): domain Eukaryota; kingdom Metazoa; phylum Chordata; class Chondrichthyes; order Carcharhiniformes; family Scyliorhinidae; genus Scyliorhinus; species Scyliorhinus canicula. Next base: position 16,174,598 of record NC_052146.1, read on the forward strand.
GAAGCTAATAGATGCGCACCTCAAAGAACAGCACCAGTGCTGTGATAGAATATAACAGGCATGGATTCACCACTGGGCTCTGACATATCGTAACAGTAGTTTGTGTTGACACTTTTATGACAAAAATCTTACGTGGAAAACAACAACTAAAGTGCAATCTTGTACTGACAACAATACCTTTATTAATAGTCTGAATCCAGAGAAGAGACAGCGCAGTGAGCAGAAATGTATAAATTCAGACAGGAAAATATTGAAGGCACTGTTTGAGAAATAAGCACAAGGTGTTACCCAGACGAAATAAACCAGTGGTGTTTAATTACCTTTCACTGAACCCAAGATTATATTGGCCGTGAAATATAAAAAAAGATCTAAAGCTACTGGGGTCAACTTGAAGGTTAAATGCAATGTCTGATGGGATACAAGGCAAGACAAAACGAGAAGGCCTGAGGTTCGATCAGTGAACTTTGGAAAAAATTGGCCATCCCTTCTGTGCAGCATACTGGGTCTTTTCTTCGAAGCCGAAGGCAGTAACTAAATGCAGTTTGTTGTTGTACGTGCTCAATTTTGCTCTCGGCTTCTCATTGTGGCCCAGTGGCCTCCTGGGGAAAGTGGCAGTGCAGAATGTCGGTGGGATTGTGCCGAGCCATGATGCCACCCGCAGTTGAATTTCCCCACAAGACCAGTGGTCAAAATAGGCACTGGTGAAACCACTCCCGGGCGTCTCCAGTCCCAACGGAGTGTGCCAGTCTGTCGGTGGCGCTGTGTTTCAGATGAGGCGATAAACTGGGGGGATGCAAAACGGCAGCAGGACCACCATTTCAGAGAACTGCAGTTGAATTTTCCCCAGCGCCATGTCCAATGTTTATCTCTCGACCAACAGAGCTCATTAACACATTGCTGCTTTGTAGAAACTTGACATGCACATATTTCCTGTATTACAACCGTGTCTGCCCTTCAGAAGGTATCTCTGGGGGTGTGAAGTGCTTTGAGATGTTCCGAGGCGGTGAAAGGCATTATGTTAATGCAAGTCCTTCAGTTCTTTTGGGTGAGGAGGGAAATGAAGACAATTAGTGGAGAAACAATAAACAAGCGCACGGCTCTTTTTCCTCGCTCTTAAATACAAGAAGCAATATAGAAGAGCGATAACGCTGCAAGGTGGGATAATGGCAGCAACACAAAAGCAGATATCTTTAGCTAGAGATGCCCTTGCAGCCACTGCACTCTTGAGCATTATTAGTTAATTATATCCCTCCCATTATAGTTTATTTAGACTCTGGGACTGAGTTGGCTGCCTCCTCATGCCTGACTTGGTGCCAGGACAAGGCGGTTGGACCTTGCGAGGTTCACGATGCTCAAATCGCCTCGGGAGATTCTCCCGAGATGTCGCGATCTGGATCTCGCCCACACAGGCAGTGATCAACACCTGCGTATTTAAATGAGCCTGGACTCACCTGGTGCCAGGGACTCAACAGCCGTGCCGGAGAGCTCGCCAGGGCACCGTTTAGTCCTGGTCCACCCAGACATGGAGCAGGTGCAATGGTACCCTGGGGGGGGGGGGGGGGGGGTCCCCCAGGCCATTGGAGACCACCCCCCCCGGCCATTGGAGACCTTTGGGTGGTCAGCGACAAGGCAGGGTGGCACTCAGGGATCTTGGCACTGCCAGGGTGCCAGCGCACTGCCCGGGATTGGGATCGGGGGGGGGGGGGGCGTCTTGCCAGTTAAGGCTGGGGGTGAACCGGGATGTTCCTGGGAGTCACTCCAAGGTTGGGAGAGTGAGGGGAGGTCAGAAACACTGGGGAATGGCTTGAAAGGAGGACGGGGAAGTACGGGGCAGCCGAACAAAATAGCATACCGATCTAAGTTCGCCAGGCTGGACACCCCTCTAAGTGCAACCTCAGCGGTGAGAATATCCCTGAGGCCCAAAAAAACCCGGCAAAGTGCGTTCGGATAGCGTGATGTAAAACGCCCGGCTCAGCGGATTTCAACTCAAGTCCACTGAATCGCGGCCTCTGGCTCCATTCTCTGAGTAAAATCTTGTAATCGCATTGATCGGCCCTATGGTGAGACGGAAGTGCCTGGGACTGTCGCTCGGAGGTGGATGGCTGGCCATGAACAATCACCCAGCAGCCAGCCGGCCAAACATGCAGCGAGGATGGGGAGGAGGTTGAGGTTTGCGCTGCTACTTCACCGGGTCGAAGGTCAAGGTGTCAGTGTCAGCCGCGTGTACCATCTGCAAGGTGCACTGCAGGAACTCACCATGATTCCTTAGGTAGAACCTTCCAAACCCACGACCGCTGCCACGTAGAAGGACAAGAGCGGCAGATACATGGGAAGCCCACCATCTTCAAATTCCCCTCCAAGCCACTCACCATCCTGACTTGGAGATATATCGCCGCTTCTCCACTGTCGCTGGGCTGAAATGCTGGAACCCCCTCCCTAACAGGGACGGTGAACCTACACCACACAGACTGCAGGGATTCAAGAAAGCAACTCTCCGCCATCTTCTCAAGGGCAATAAATACTGACCGAGCCAACGACATGAGTGAATAACTAAAAACAAATCAAGAGGCACTTGGAAAGGCAATGCAGCAGCATCAGTCCGGCTGTGTGAGTAGATATTCTGAAAGGTCAATTGCCAATCTGAGCCCCCTTGCTCCCAGAAAACTGTAACTGGGACATCCCGCTGCTGTTTTTGAGCAACAGTTCAGCTCGGAGAATGGTTTAGCGATGCCCCCCCCCACTGCAGTTTCTCCCCATCTGAGAATGGATAAGGTCCTGTCCCCCAGCGATGACTGCAGGAGACCCTCCTGCCTGACCAAGGCGGCCTGGACAGAGATGGTAGCGGAGGTGAGCAGCTGTGGGTATATGTATACGTCAGGCAGACGTTTGGGTTCTGGGCCTCAGTACCAGATGGAATATGTGGGCTGAATGTGTGGGAGTCGCTTCATCCAACTTGTACCAGTTGCAGGAAAGTGCGCGCGTGGGACACTTACTAGGGAGGTGACATTATCAATCATAGGCCAGCATACTTTCAAAAGAGGTTTGCTGTCCATTTAGGTGATACTAGATCCCCAGACTGCCTGCAGGACAAAAGAACACACAACACCAGAGAGCAGTCAGAGACTGATGGAGTGTCCCTGGCATCCACATATTGACGCTTTCAATGCGGAATATTGTCAAACTGGCTTGGGAGCAAGGTGGGCATTCAGCCTGAATGGCAAGGCCAGAGAATCAACACAACAGAGTGAGGATGTCTCCAACCTGATGTCATGAACTGGGGATACAGGAGACACATGTGAGCCTGCACTGGGAAAAAGGGATTGTGCAGTAACTACGGCTAATTCTTTTGAGGGTGATGGCGTATGGAACACTCAGGAGAAGCCCTGACACGTCAGTGCCCCCAGCGCAGTCACCTCGGTGGGAGGAGGGGGGGGGGGGGGGTGGAATGCCTTGGCGATTAGGCTCAGTGTCATAACCTGGGGAACACGTCAGCGACATGTCGCAGAAGCTGATAGAGAATGCGGCAGCTGAGGTCACCGACAGCTGGAGGACTCCTGGAGACCAGGCCCATGCTGAGTTCCTTGCTGAATATGTGCCCATCGGAATGGCCACATGAAATCTGCTGGAGATTAGAGACAGCTAGGGGAGCATCTGGCTGAGAGGCCGGAGGCTCGACTTGTTCCGCTTTGAGCGAAATGTGGAGCAGTGCGTCCAGGTCATGAGTTCCGTCATGTCTCCAGCTTAGGATGTCCTCCTTTCCAATCTTCCAAGTACCTCAATATTTCTCCAATATATGCGCCAGCTTTACCAGGGCTCCAAGGGATAAATCATGTCAAAATTTAACATTAACTAGACTGAATCTAGGTTAAGGAGTGACTTGTTTGATGTTTTTAGGATTTTGAAAGGAATTGATAAAATGGCGAGAAATCTCTTCCACTGCTGGGGAATCTAGGACAGGACGAGATAACCTTCAGATCATAGCCAAGCCCCTTCGGATGCAAAGTTTGGAATAACAAAGGGGGGTGGAAGTGTTCAGCTCCCTCTCACAAGAAGCATGAGATGCTGGCTCAATTAATCATTTTAAATCTGAGAGTGATAGATTTTTTTGCTGGACAGCGATATAAAAGGGATAAATACTGCAGATTGTAGGAATCTGAAAAAGTAATCCCAAACTGTTGTAAATGCTCAGCAGGTCTGTCATTATCTGCGGAGAGCGTTTCAGATTGGATACCGTCCCTCAGAACCGGAAGAGGTTGCAAAAGTACCGAGGCTGAGAAAGAGGAGAGGAATCATAGAATCCGTGCAGTGCAGAAGGAGGCCATTCGGCCCATCAAGTCTGCACCAACCCTCTGAAAGAGCACCGCACCTTGCCCCACTTTCCTGCCCTATCCCTGTAACCTCACTGAGGGGCAATTCAGCAAGGCCGATCCACCTAATCTTTGGACAGTGGGAGGAAACCGGAGCACCCGTAGGAAACCCGCGCAGACACGGGGAGAAAGTGCAAACTTCACACAGACGGTTCCCCCGAGGCCGGAATTTAACCTAGGACCCTGGCGATTTGAGGCAGCAGTGCTAACCACTCTACCACCACGTCACCCAAAAGGTGAATTCCCATACCGGGAGTCGAATCCGGGTCGCCTGGGTGAAAATCAGGAATTCTAACCGCTCGACCATATGGGAAGCGGGGAGCAGGAAAGATTAAATGACAAAAGGGGTGATGGTATAAGGCAGGGGCTCACAAACTGGGGTCCGTGGTCCCCCAGGGGGCCATGAAGGGTTTCCAGGGGGTCCGTATAACTGATGGCTGTCATGTGACCGGCAAACGCCGGTTCGAAAGGAGCAACCGACCACTTTCAGAAGTAACTACTGTAATAAAATAGGCCAATCAGAGAAAGGCCTCTTGGAGCGCGCGATGCTGACAGGCTGACAAGTTATCCTATCGGCATTGACTAATCTCAGCGGCTTTTCTCTGATTGGCCCATTTGATTGATACCATCTCGCTGTTGATGGGCTGCGAGGCCCACGGCCAACAGTGAGGATTGAATCTGAGAGTTGGGCAAAAGTGGCGAACGGGGGGGGCAATCCTGCCTCAGAGAGGGGGGGGCATGAGAGAGGGTGATTCTGGTTTCGGAGTGGTGTGTGTGTGTGAAAGAGAGGGAGGGGGTTCAGGCCTCGTAAAAGAGTGAGTGAGAGAGGCGGAGTTCAGGACTTGGAGAGGCGTGCGTGAGAAAGCGCGTTGAGGTTGTGTGAGAGAGTTGTGAGTGTAACGATGCCCTTTCACAGACATAATTCATGATCACAAAAGGTAATTAGTAATTAATAATTGTACAGCAGTCTCATGGCTGCAGCTTGCTCCCTACATGTCTCATGCTTCAGAGGATTCCACCCCATAGTGTGATTACACACTCTGAGTCCCAATTGGTCACCCAAGCCATGTGACCCTAACTCTGCTGTGTTGCCCTCAAAGGGACAATCACCATATCCCTCCCCCTTTAACTCCTCTATACAATCTTCAATAACTAAGTTACTCAGTTCTAAATTCTAATTAAACATTATATACTCGAAGAGGTTTTCTGCTTTGTGTCGAGTGGCGTAATTCTGGGATGCTTCCACAGGATCGACATTAACAGGAACTGCAACAACACTACCTCTTCTGGCACAGGCGATTCATCACTATTTGCTTCCATGGAGACATCTGTTATGTCTATAACAGGTCGATCAGTTACTTTGGTGCTTACAGGTTCAAAAACATTTCTTTGTGTCAACACTGACTGCTGGAGCGTCGCTCCACTCCTCAGGTGACCCATGTGTTAACAAACAATCCATCCCGACATATTCACCTGCTGTGTCAGGGGCCGGGTCTCATACACAATAATTCTGGGATCTAACTTATCATAGAATTTACAGTGCAGAAGGAGGTCATTCGGCCCATCGGGTCTGCACCGGCTCTTGGGAACAGCACCCTACTTAAGCCCATGCCTTCATCCTATTCCCCATAACCCAGTAACCCCACCTAACCTCTTGGACACACAGGAGCAATTTAGCATGACAAATACACTTAACCTGCATATCTTTGGACTGTGGGAGGAAACCGGAGCACCCGGAGGAAACCCACGCAGCCACGGGAACAAAGTGCAAACTCCGCATTCACCCGAGGTGGGAATTGAACCCGCGTCTTTGGAGCTGTGAGGCAGCAGTGCCAGCCACTGTGTCCCGTGCTGCCTCCGCTACTGAAGTTTCATATTCTGACACCATGTCATACTAATAATAATAATCTTTACTGTCACAAGTAGGCTGACATTAACGCTGCAATGAAGTTACTGTGAAAAGCCCCTTGTCGCCAGATTCCGGCGCCTGTTCGGGCACACAGAGATAGAATTCAGAATTTCCAAATTAGCTAACAAGCACATCTTTCGGGATTTGTGGGAGAAAACCGGAGCATCCGGAAGAAACCCACGCAGACACGGGGAGAACATGCAGGCTCCGCACTAACAGTAACCCATGCCGGGAATCAAACCTGGGACCCTGGCACTGCAAAGAAATGAAATGAAAATCGCTTATTGTCACAAGTAGGCTTCAAATGAAGTTACAGTGAAAAGCCCCTAGTCACCACATTCCGGCGCCTGTTCGGGGAGGCTGGCACGGGACTTGAACCGTGCTGCTGGCCTGCACTGGTCTGCTTTCAAAGCCAGCAATTTAGCCCTGTGCTAAACCAGCCCCTGAAGCAACAGTGCTAAACACTGCGCTCCTGTGCTGCCCATCTATGTACTTAATAAGTGTTTTCTTATTGTTGTAGTGGCGATGAGAGCTTGAGGCTTGTGTGCTAAACATAAACACTTTAACTGTTAGGCTTTAACTATGTACAGTTCCAAAAGTGGTCTTGCATGGAGCTGTTCCATGCAGGCTTGCTGCTTACTGAGTTCAGTTCTGGACTGTACTCTGACTATGTGACTACATACATCACTTTGTTGGCGGTGCCATTCTCCAATCCCACGTTGACCCTTGCCCCTGCCGACATTATAATACATGCAGGCACACATCATCACAATGCAACAAAAATCTTGGTCTGGATTCTCCGATCCCCAACACCGAAATCACCTTTGGCGGCAGGGCACAGAATCCCCGATGACACCCGCTGAAAAGCAGCACACTCACAGAGAACGCTGCACGCTGTATCCATGGCCCGCCCCGCGATGCTCCATCCCCGACCGCTCACGTTCCCGACGGCGTGGGACACGTGTGGTCTCACCCATTGGGAACTCAGCGTGGCGGCAGCGTAATCAGTCTAGCGCCATCACAGTCGGAGGAGGGCAGGGTTGGACATATTCGGGGCTGGGGGCACAGTGGTGGGGCAGTCGGGGGCTCGCAAGCCAGTCCGAAGGGGGGTACTATTTAGTGGGTCGGGTCCGTGAGTGGCATCAGCCATGAAGCATGGCGCGGCTGCTGCAGGCCACCGCCGTGCACATGCACGGCCACGGACCCGGCAATTCTCCAGGCCGTATCGGCAGCTAGAGCCGGGTGCTCTCCGCTGCCAGTCTGCTAGCCCCCAGCAAAACGGGGAATCGATGGCCGTTTTGCACCAGTTTCCCTGACCATTCCCACGCTAGCGTGGCATTCTGTTTCTGATCGTTAGGTCATCTGATACATTTTCTTCTCTTTCCAACATTTCGATTCTTTTTCCATCGACCATTTTATCATGTTGGTTCTTGCGCTTTTTTACTCGTGTGACCACTTCAGCAATCTTGTTCTGTCACGTAATCTTAGTTTCTACCCCTGTCTGAATTGCTGATTCTGCATCAATTTCAATGAGTTCACCTCTTCACTTAATTTCTCATTGCCGAGGTTCCCTCCCTCGATCTCTTATTCTCCCGATTCAATTCATCACTGGAAGTTCTTGGGTGGGATTCTCTGACCCCCTGCCGGGCCGGAGAATCACCAGGGGCTGGCGTGAATCCCGCCCTGACGCCGGCTGCCGGATTCTCCGGCACCGGTTTTTCGGCGGGGCGGGTATTGCGTTGCACCGGTCAGGGGTTGAGTTTTGGCGTGAATCGCCTCCATGGCGATTCTCCGCTCCGCGATGGGCCGTGTGGCTGCCCGTTTTCGGCCAGACCCGCCGGCGGAAATCAAACAAGGTCCTTACCGGCGGGACCTGGCTCTGGGGGAGTCTGCAGAGTCCTCGGGGGGGCACAGGGGGATCTGGTCCCGGGGAGGGGGGGGGGGGCCAGATGGCCTGGCTCGCGATCGGGGCCCACCGATCTGCGGGCGGGCCTGTGCTGTGGGGGCACTCTTTCCCTCCGCACCGGCCGCTGTAACAGTCTGCCATGGCCGGCACGGAGAAGAATCCCCCTGTGCATGCACTGGGATCACGCCAGAACACGCTGGTGCTCCCGCGCATGCGCCAACTCGCGTTGGCCGGTGGAAGCCCTTCGGCACTGGTTGGCGCAGCGCCAACCCCACCAGCGCTAGCCTAGCCCCTGGCGGTGCAGAGGGGTCCGCACCTTCCAGGCTGCCCGACGCCGGAGTGCTTCACACCACTCCTCAGTGCCGGTACGGCCCGCTCAGCCGGGTAGCGGAGAATCCTGGCCCTTACTTTCTCGTTACTTTTTCTTGGAGTTCATCTGTTCCACAATTGTCTCACTAAGTTCTCCACCTGCTTAACTTGATTTTGTAATTTCTTTTACAACTCCTTTCTAGTCCAAGTTTGCTGTCACTCATTTCATCTTCTTGTTTTAATGTCTTTCGAGGGGCATGCACCTTGTTTGTACTGGGCGTATATATTTCACAAATGTAACGTTCATTTCTACTTGTCTTAACTTCACTGTTGGTCAGCTCATTCCCCGACGAAGTGTTGGCTTCTTTCAATTCTACAATTGTCTCATTGCCCTTCTTGTGGGATCTCTCACTGCCCTCCATCTGGGGTCTTTCATTGCCCTCTATTTGCGGTCTTATGTTGCCTCTTCCTTTAGGTCTTCATTGTCTCCTTTGACATCTTGCATTGCTTCTTCCTTGAAGTGTTCCCTGCCTCCTCTAAGGGCCTCATTACCTCTTCTGAGATCTTCTAATGAATTTTCCTTGAGGTCTTTATTGATTTTGGACATTTTTGAACGTTTCCCTCCCCACCGGGGTCCTCTCCAATTTTTCTGTCCATAGATGTTTGTTTCTTCTTGTGTTTGTCATTTTCAATGTATTATCACTGACATACATTACTATTTTAAGGGTATTGCCACTTTAAGACTGTCATTTTTTTTACTTAGCTGTCAGCAGCTGCCAACTTTCTAGTTTTTTTCCCATGTGCTTTTTGAGTTTTGGCGTGAACCTGACTGCTCATTTTTGACTTTTTTGAATTTCCACTTTTACTGAAGGAAAGCTCTTTCAGCGATTTTTGGAGTTTGTGTGTGTGTGTGTGTGTGTGCATGACAGAGAGAGAGAGAGAGACGTGAGTGTGTGTGAGGGAGTAATATAAGTGTGTGCATATGTGTGTGAGGGAGAGATAGGTGAATGTATCTGAGATGAGAAACGGTTTTCCAGCATAATTTCTCCCATTGAATATTTGTTCCATAAGGGAACTTTTTAATTATTACCAGATTGCCTCCAGGAGTTAATAATAATCTTTATTGTCACAAGTAGGCTTACATTAACACTGTAATGAAGTTACTGTGAAAATTCCTGAGCCGCCACACTCCGGCGCCTCCACGGAGAGAGAATTCAGAATGTCCAATTCACCTATTAGCACGTCGTTCGGGACTTGTAGGAGGAAACCAGAGCACCCGGAGGAAACCCACGCAGACACAGGGGGAATGTGCAGACTCGGCACAGTCAGTGACCCAAACCGGTAATCAAACTTAGGACCATGACGCTGTGAAGCAACAGTGCTAACCACCGTGTTGCCATGCTGCCCATGTTAAGTTGCATCGGGAGGATGGTTTGGCCAGAGGTTGATATGAGGAGGCCACGTAACTCGCGAATGTACTTGTGACTGTGCATAGATATAGCTAGAAAAGACTTATGTACATTTGATTTCTGTGTTTGCACCTATTTCGAGGCCTAAAAAGAGGGTGTAGACATTATGAGAATGTTTGAGGTTCCGAGGTTCTTGGAGTTCTGTGGCTCATCAAGTTTGGGAAATTCTGGTGTCGGGCAAAAGGAGGTGATAAAGGGACAAGTGTGGAACAGAGAATGAGTAGAGGGGGTGTAATGGAAAAGCATTATCATCACCAACAACTACCACCCATAAACAAAGAAAAGTACACTAAGCGAGGAAAGACAAATAAAGAGAAAGAAAAACCAAGGGCAGAGGTTACGGTCTGAAATCATTGAACGTAACAGTTGAGTCCTGAAGCCTGTCAAGCGTCGAATTGGAAGATGAGATGCTGTTCATCGAGCATAAGCTGAGCTTCAATAGAATGGTGTGGAAGGAAAGGATGAAAAGGATAGAGTGAGGGCAGTACGGTGGCGCAGTGGATAGCACTGCTGCCTCAGAGTGTGAGCGAGATGGAGAATTAAAAAGGCAGGTAGCTCAGCCTCACGCTTGTGGACTGATAGGAGGCGTTCACCAAACCAATCACACAATCTCCATTTGGTCGCCCCATTGTAGAGCAGGCCGGATCGTGGTCAGTGAATACGGCACACTGAATTGAAAGACATACAAGTGTTGTGGGCCAGGGTTTAGAGAACCCCAAAGTGTATCATGGAGTTCACCTGACCCACAGCTTTTACTAGATTGTGGTATGGGGAGCACACGGCCCACTCTACAGGTGTGGTACAGCACTAATGGAAAAATATTTTTTAAAGCAAAACAATCTTTATTCTATGAACTCAAGTTAACCTTATTAAAACATACAGTGAACATCTTAGCAATCATTAATTCAAATATAACTCCCACAGACTACAACACTAAGTAATCCTTTAAGCTTTCCTTTTGACATCCATACGGCTTAAAAGCAAAACCTTTAACAGAAGCACATCAGGTTAAAGTCACTACTGAAAACATTTATAATTCTGAATTGACCAAATGATCAAGAGATAGTCTTTTCATGGCAGAGAGAACAGCAGAACAGCTGCTCTGTCTGGTTTCAGCTCCAACACTGAAAACAAAACTAAAACACCCCCTGCAGCAAACAGCCTAAAACGAAAGTAAAAAGCTGACAGACAGCCCAGCTCCACCCACACTCTGACATCACTGATAAACACCCATTTCTTAAAGGTACATTTCTTAAACACTCGTTTCTTAAAGGTACTCTCACATGACACAAGTAAGGTTGGAAGGTGAGGATGAGGGAACCCTGTCACGGTTCTGGAAGTGAGGGGAAGTGGTGGGAAATGAAACAATCAAGGCTGAGGGTCCTGTCAACCAGTAAGCAAAGAAAACATGTCAGAAGCATTGGAATGGGATGTTGGATCATCTCAACAGAAGGGAGTATGGAAGGATGTGGAATCAAGGCAGTTGGAAGAAGTTAACATGCAGATCAGCCTAGATCTCAGTGAATGGTAGTAGAACAGAGTTGAGGGCTGAATGGCCTACTCCTGTTCCTTGGGCAGCACGGTAGCACAAGAGAATAGCACTGTGGCTTCACAGCGCCAGGGTCCCAGGTTCGATTCCCCACTGGGTCACTGTCTGCATGGAGTCTGCACGTTCTCCCCCTGTGTGCGTGGGTTTCCTCCGGGTGCTCCAGTTTCCTCCCACAGTCCAAAGACGTGCAGGTTAGGTGGATTGGCCATGATAAATTGCCCTTAGTGACCAAAAAGGTGAGGAGGGGTTATTGGGTTATGGGGATAGGGTGGAAGTGAGGGCTGAAGTGGGTTGGTGCAGACTCAATGGGCCAAATGGCCTCCTTCTGCACTCTATGTTCTATATTCTATGTAATCTACATACCAATGGTAAATGGGGTTAATTGTTCATCCTTGAATATTTCACTGAGCAAGTCATATTTCTGATTTCAGGGATTATGGAAGCTGCCTTGGAGCCCATTCACAAACCGAGAGAGATATTATGCAGAGAGAGCCTGAACTATAATAGCAACATCCCTTTAATCTTGAAATTGAAGTCAGCTTCTACTAAAGCAATAAATCAGGCAAATAATTTATTTCAGGAAACAATGAAATTCACTGAACGAATTGGCATGGACCAAGGAATTTCTGGTATCTTAATCAGATTAATACATTCAGTAGAAAGATCACCTCATTGACAATTTCAGTCCACTACAAAGCACACATAGGCTGGGATTTTGAACCTACAGAAAATAGCAACATGTGTGCAGAATCTCACCAGCGGCCAGAAAAGCGAATCGCGCCAGTGTGATCACGCGACACAATTCTCTGGGCTCCCCTGCCATTGATATAGTGAGGTTCCACCCAGGTAGGTTGGGAACCTTATTTGAATATATTATAATCTAATTAACGATCAACCCCACCGTAACCTCCCCCCTCATTGTAACTCCCGACGGTGTCAGCGTACCGTCACATGGCAGGTTTTTTAAAATGGGAAATCCGGCGATAGGGCTCGGTGGGGGTCATTGCCCGTGACGCATACGCAACGAGGGCCCATGACGAGCCCTCATCACGTTGCAAAAGCACAGCTCCAATGCCAGCCTGACTGGCATCTGTAGATCAAAGAAGGCCAGAACTCGGGCCGTGGTTAGTTTAGCCTTGAGTTCCCTCCATTCTCGCTCGTGGGCAGGAAGCCACTGGAAGTCTGTTGTCTTCCTGATCAGGTTCCTGAGAGCCGAGGTATGAGAGGCGAGGTTAGGGATGAACTTCCCTAAAAAAATTACCATCCCCATGAACCGGAGGACCGCCTTCTTGTCTTCTGGCGTTCTCATAGCTGTGATGGCAGCTACCTTGTCCGCATCCGGCCGCACACCCAGATGGGAGATGTGGTCGCCATGGAATTTGATATCTGTCTGACCAAAAGAGCATTTAGCTCTGTTGAGGTGGAGGCCATGTTCATGTATGCATCTGAAAACGCGCTGAAGGCGATTAACGTGCTCCTGCGGGGTGGTGGACCAGATAGTTATGTCATCGACATAGACGCGAACGCCTTCAATCTCTTCCATCATTTGTTCCATGATCCTGTGAAACACCTCGGACGCCAAAATGATCCCAAACGGCATCCTGTTGTAGCAATATCTTCCAAAGGGGGTATTGAACGTGCATAGCTTTCTGCTAGATTCATCCAGCTGGATTTGCCAGAATCCTTTTGAGGCGTCGAGCTTAGTAAAGAGCTTGGCGTGAGCCATTTCACATGTGAGCTCTTCACGCTTGGGAATTGGACATTAATATTGCGATTAAGATCCTTGGGATCGATGCAAATTCTCAATTCGCCGGAAGGCCTTTTTACACATACCATGGAACTGACACAGTCAGTTGGTTCCGTGACCCTGGAGCTCACTCCTTGGTCCTGGAGGTCTTGGAGCTGTTGCTTGAGGTGGCCCTTAAGGGGCACTGGGACTCTGCGAGGTGCGTGTACCACAGGTGTGGTGTTCGGCTTTAATAGAATCTTGTAGCTATACATGAGAGTGCCCATGCCCTCGAAGACGTTGTGGTACTGGTTGATAACTGTTCCTGTGTTCCTGTGTTTAGCACACAGCTAAATCGCTGGCTTTGAAAGCAGACCAAACAAGCCAGCAGCACGGTTCGATTCCCGTAACAGCCTCCCCGAATAGGCGCCGGAATGTGGCGACTAGGGGCTTTTCACAGTAACTTCATTTGAAGCCTACTCGTGACAATAAGCGATTTTCATAATGGCGTTGAGTTGCGCCCTGAAGTCGGTATCTGGAAAGGCAGACACGTCAGCAGGAGAGAGAGAGTGAACCCTCTGCACTAGGTTCAACAGCTTGCATGCCTGCGGGCCAAGCAAGGAGGCTTTCGAGGAACCTACGATTTCAAACAGCAAGATGGCTTTGTGTGAACGGTGCATCACTTCCAGTTGGCATGAACCGCTGGCAGCAATGGCATTTTTATTGTAATCTAGTAATTGGCATGCAGATGGCAGGATGGCTGGTTTGACACAAAAGCTTTGGAGGTCAGACCGCACAATGAGATTGGCCGAGGCACCGGTGTCCAGGCAGAATCCTATTTGGGACCGATTGACCGTAAGGGTGGCACACCACTCATTATCCGGATCAATGCTGTATATCGGAATGGGCTTGGTGCTGTGTTTTGGAGACATCCTGTTCTTTGTTATGATGCCAACTTGAAAAGGCCCCTTCGGGTCGTCGCTGTCAAAATCAGGGGGCAGGTCTGGATCAGGCTCGGTGACTGTGGGTTGAATGACATCCCTGAGAGGCTGGCTGGAGCAACGGGAGTTGGCAGGTTGAGTTGATCTGCATAAAGCAGCATAGTGGCCAGGTTTGCCACATTGCAGGCATTGTCGGGATTTGGCAGGACACTGTCGCTTTAAATGGGCAGAGCCACAGTTGCCGCACGCTGTTGCGTCAGTGCGTTCGTTGCGCCATAGCGCATGTGCGGTGCAATCAGACGTGGTGCGCACCTGCGCATTACGTTCACGACGCCGCCGTCCCCTCGTTTGGTGCGCCCAAGCGCAGGGGTGTCAACGAAAAGCACGTGAAATGGCCGCCCTCATCCAGGCTGAGGCCTGGATTAGTTTGATGAGTTGGACCCGTTCTGCCTCGTGGGGAGCTTGCCGCGCCGTTTCAGCCACCTGGATGTGGGAATACCGACTGGTGGCATGCTCGTGGAGCACGCAGGTCTCGATGGCGGTCACTAGGGTGAGCTGCTTGACCTTAAGAGGCTGCTGGCGAAGATGGTCCGACTGAACACTGAAGCGTATCATGGAGTCGGAGGTGGACCCGTAGTTGCAGGACTGCGCAAGGATATGGAGGTGGGTGATAAAGGACTGGAAAGATTCGTCCTTACCCTGTAAGCGCTGCTGGAAGATATAGCGCTCGAAGCTTTCATTCACCTCAACGTTGCAGTGACTGTCAAACTTGAGGAGGACTGTCTTGAATTTAGATTTATCTTCACCAACGGCGAAGGTGAGAGAATTGAAGATCTGGATGGCGCGGTCCCCGGCTGTGGAGAGGAAGAGAGCAATCTTCCTGGCGTCTGAAGCAGCTTCCAGGTCTGTGGCTTCAAGGTATAGCTGGAAGCGTTGTTTGAAGACCTTCCAGTTGGACCCCAGGTTGCCGGTGATGCGGAGCGGCAGCGGCGAGCAGACGCTATCCATGTTGCAGGATGGCTGTATGCTGGTGGAAGGCAGATAACTTGCAGGTAGATCTAAGAAGTTCTAACATCCCTCAACTGCAGGGGCTGGTTTAGCACACGGCTAAATCGCTGGCTTTGAAAGCCAGCAGCTCGGTTCAATTCCCGTACCAGCCTTCCCGAACAGGTGCTGGAATGTGGTGACTAGGGGCTTTCCACAGTAACTTCATTTGAAGCCTACTTGTGACAATAAGCAATTTTCATTTTAACTACTGGTACCATGATGCTCTGGATCCATGAAACACATACAGGCCACCAACACTTAAAATAGTACAACACTGTTGAACATACTCTTACTGTGGTTTAACACAATGTTAGATTAACTAAAGACCTGTGCCTGTCCTAACCAGTCTGATCACTCAGCACGTGGTGAGAATCTGTGCTGTAAACTATAAAATCTGTACGTCTGAGAGGCTGCATCCCGAATGAGCGGGGAAACTGATGCCCTCTGTCTTTATAGTGAGTGTGCTCTAACTGGTGATTGGCTGCGGTGTTGTGCATGTTGATTGGTCCTATTGTATGTCCATCAGTGTGTGTGTCTGCACCATGATATACTGGTGTATATTATGACAGATATGGACCCCAGAAGTGTTGAAGATTTTAGTTCAGACGGGCGCAGGCTTGGAGGGCAGAAGGGCCTGTTCCTGTGCTGTACATTTCTTTGTTCTTGGTTGCTTCACAGCTCCAGGGTCCCAGCTTTGGTTCCCGGCCTGGGTCACTGCCTGTGTGGGGTCTGCACATTCTCACTGCGTCTTTGAGGGTTTCATCTGGGTGCTCCGAAAGATGTGCTGTTAGGTAATTTGGACATTCTGAATTCTCCCTCTGCGTACACGAACAGGCGTCGGAGTGTGGCAACTAGGGGCTTTTCACAGTAACTTCATTGCAGTGTTAATGTAAGCCTACTTGTGACAATAAAAAAAGATTATTATCGACCCCTAAACTGTGGTGGTGATGTTGGGAATGGCATTAAACAGGAAATTAGACATCCATGTGATAAAAGAACATCTGTAACTCTGGGAGACTTCAATCTGCATAAACATTGGGCAAATCAAATTAGGAATTTCTGGAGTGTATACAAGATGGTTTTCCGGGCCAAAACATTGAGGAACTAATTAGAGAACAGGCCATCCTAGACTGGGTACTGTGTAATGGGAAAGGAATAATTAGCAACTGAGATGTGAGGATTAGGAGCATTTCAGAATTCAATAAAGGAGGACAAAGGGATTGATAAAGAAGAGGAAAACAGAACATGAGAGTAAGCTTGTGGAGAACATAAAAACTAACCGAAAAAGTTTCCAAAAGTATGTGAAGAGAAAAGATTGGTGAAGATAAATGTAAGTCCCTTACAGTCAGAAACGGACCAGGTTACTGAGTTGGTTGATCAATCAGGATCATAATGAATGAAGCAACTGATTCAAAGGGCTAAATGGCCTCCTCCTCCTCCAATTTTGGATATTTCAATGTATCTATTTCCAGGCTTCTACATGTAAGTTGCACCACGGAGGTCACGGATGTGCTGTTCATGAAGGCCCATCACTACATTCATTTTGAACAGAGGCTGGCTCGCCAGGATGTGAGATCAATGCAGTTCGCCCAGATAGCTGGCCTCCCACAAGTGCACGGGAGCCATAGCCTGCACCCACAGAGCTCTCTGTTCCCCTTGGCATCACTTTAAAGTCTCCCACTCCCTGAATGCCCAGATTGTCTGTGACCATGCCAGGCGCATCCAGCAGGCGTGTGCTGGGTTCCCGGGGTGGGAACACAACAGCTACATCCTTGGCCACTCTCAGATACCCGAGGTATTTGATGGAGCTCATCAGCTACAGGAGTGTCCTTGGGGACAAGGGGTATCCCTTCAGGACGTGGCTACTGATGAACCATCAATTGAACGCGAGACGAGTTGCTGTACAAAAGTTAGGCTTTAATAAGCTGGATGTTAGCCCTGCGGTCTACTACAGTAAATGGCCGACCGCCGGGAGTGCTGGGTATTTATACCTCGCCCTGGAGACGGGGTTAACTCAGCCTCTTGACCAATCGGGGAGCCGTCACATGACTGGTCTCAACCAATCGGTCGAGAGGCACATGGCCGACCAGGGCCAATGGTAAGCCGGTGTTCTGCACCAATGGCAGG
This sequence comes from Scyliorhinus canicula, assembly GCF_902713615.1. Classification (NCBI taxonomy): domain Eukaryota; kingdom Metazoa; phylum Chordata; class Chondrichthyes; order Carcharhiniformes; family Scyliorhinidae; genus Scyliorhinus; species Scyliorhinus canicula. The sequence continues at coordinate 16,191,948 of NC_052146.1, forward strand.
CAGTTATGTTAATCATACCACCACAGCTACCGACACCTGCGCGGAGGCCACAGAGCACAGCAGAGGTCTCTTACCAAGAGGAGCATGCTGCTCTATGCCCATTGGTAGAGCAGAGGATCTGGATCCTAATGATATGAGCCCAGTGCCTGGATCGGTCAAGTGGACCTCTCCAATATAGCCCCCAGAGAATGCTGGCATCATTGTTGTGTGCCAAGCTCTTCACAACCTGGCACTGCAACTGGGCAATGAGCTGGCAGAAGAGGAGATAGATGAGCGGCACATATCCTGTGATGAGAGGGAAACCGAGGAGGGGACCGAGGAGATAACCCTGGACAGGGCAGAGGAAGACCGTCAGGCAATGGTAAGAGCTCGATTCGGAATGCTCTGACAGCGTCCCACTTCATGGATGACCAGGACTGGGCTGGTCACAGAAGTCCCATCATTGGAGATGACCCTTCCTCACCAATTGGTGGCAGTGCTATTCCAGCCCTGCAATCATGAACACAGCCCAGTCCATCACACAAACCTGCCTCCCATCCACTGACCCTGCCTACACCTCCCGCTGCCTGGGGAAAGCGGGCGGCATAATCAAGGATCCCTCCCACCCGGCTTATTCCCTTTTCCAACTTCTTTCATCCGGCAGGACATACAAAAGTCTGAGAACACGCACGAACAGACTCAAAAACAGCTTCATAGAACGTACAGTGCAGAAGGAGACCACCCGGCCCATCAAGTCTGCACCGACCCACCCAAGCCTTCACCGCACCCAACAACCCCTCCCAACCCCCCTGGTCACCAAGGGCAATCAATCATGGCCAATCCACCCAACCTCAACGTCCCCGGACTGCAAGGAAAAGAAAGTCCCCTTTTGATGTCCAGTGTAAGTAGAAATATTAAAGTGTAATGCAGTTCTCCACTATGAACACAAAATGAGAAAAACTAGCACAGAAACTCCCAACTTCTGTAGAAAGTCATAATTTGATCCAAAATTCCCTTCCCTCTCACAAAGGAATTTTGATAAATAGAGGTAACAAAATGTCTACTGCTCTGACAGTACTAAAGATATCAGTTTTATTCTGTTAAATTATTTTTTAAATATTTAGGAAAAGGAACTGAATAGCAAAGTAGCTCAGAACACTGCCTTTTGTTTTTGATTCTACTCTAAAGAGATGAGGTGCAATTGTTTAAAATGTAACTCAGTATATAAAGCAACATAACACAATAGAATGTTTTGTGTTACCTTGAAGGTGGCTTAGTAGCTCCTTGTGCATTTTGTGCACAATTGTTTTTCAGTCAAAAGATCTGCTTATGCCAATGTATGTGTCACTTTCACCAGAACTTTCTTTTCTTGAGAATTATAGCAGAGACCTACAATGTCAAAGTACTTGACGGAACAATTAGTAAACTCACAATATCCCCATTTGGGATTTAAGACTCAAACCTCGATCATACTTTAAATTGACTCTCATCTTCTGTAAGATTATAAGTGAACAGATCTGGATTATGAGTGACATTTCAAAGTAGGCCACCAAGTAGACTAAATGGTTTACTCAAGTGTCACAAAGGCAGCTCAGCATTACAAAGCCATGCTTTTTGTTGAGACTGAGCTGGGGGCTAGCTGGCAAGTAATCTTTATAACTTCTTCCCCGCTCTTACCAGCCTCCTAAACGACCCTCTTATGGACTGATCTGATCTCTTTGCACATCTCCTCTATTGAGTAGTACTACACTCCGTAAGCTTAATCCGGTCCCTGTGTCCATGTATTTACATTGTGTACATATGTATGTACACTATGTTTTTCATGTGTGGAATGATCTGTAACAATGATCTGTAACCAACTCCCAAAATCCAAATCCCAATTGCTCCTATCATGGGAAATGGGCAGTTGGCCCAAACCCTAACAACGCCGGAGGTGACTTACAGTGAGGACAGAGCCAATGACTGAGGTAAGTAATGGGCTTTGACACTGTGTGTGTGGGGGTGGTGGGGGGGGGGGGGGGGGGGGGGGGGGGTGTGCTCCTTGTTACCAATATGACACTGGCATGTGTCCTGCCACCGTGAGGGAATGCCAACCCAATGGGTTGATATCCTGGCGGATTGCACCCCGCTGTGTGTGTGGCAGGTTATGGAGCATTGGAATGATAGCAGGGAAGCACAAAGAGTGAGCAAACATTGTGAGTAAATACATTACAGATGTGTTCAAATCTTTACGTAAGTGTTCGCTATGTACAAGTGTCTGACATACAAAGTGTGTGCAAAGTATGTACAACGTTTGGCTACGAGGAGAGATTGGATAGGTTGGGGTTATTTTCCTTGGAACAAAGAAGGCTGAGGAGTGACTTAATTGAGGTGAACAAAATCATGAGGGGAAGAGATAGAGTGAACAGGATAAAATTGTTTCCCTTGACTATAAAAATTGGCAAGTCATGTTGCAGCTATATAGAACCTTAGTTAGGCCACACTTGGAGTATCGTGTTCAATTCTGGTCGCCACAGCACCAGAAGGATGTGGAAGCTTTAGAGAGGGTGCAGAAGAGATTTACCAGGATGTTGCCAGGTAGGGAAGGCATTAGCTATGAGGAGCGGTTGAATAAACCTGATTTGTTCTCACTGGAACGAAGGAGGGTGAGGGGCGACCTGATAGAGGTCTACAAAATTATGAGGGGCATCGACTGAGTGGATAGTCAGAGGCTTTTCCCCAGGGCAAAGGGGTCAATTACTAGGGGGCATAGGTTTAAGATGCGAGGGGCAACATTTGGAGGATATGTATGAGGTAAGTTCTTTACACAGAGGGTAGTGGGTGCCTGGAACTCGCTGCCAGAGGAGGTGGTGGAAGCAGGGACGATAGTGATGTTTAAAGGGCATCTTGACAAATACATGAATAGGATGGGAGTAGAGGGATACAGACCCCGGAAATGTAGAAGGTTTTAGTTTAGACGGGCAACATGGTCGGCGCAGGCTTGGCAGGCCGAAGGGCCTGTTCCTGTGCTGTACTTTTCTTAGTTCTTTGTTCTTTGTTTGTTCTTGGTGGAGAATTCTAGAACCAGGGGACATTGGTTGAAGATTAGAGGCAGAAGGTGTAGAGGGTACATGAGGAAGAACTTTTTTTACGCAGAGGGTAGTGGGAGTCTGGAATTCACTGTCCGAGTTGGGGTGGAGGCAGAGTCCCTAAACCCGGGATCTGCACCTTAAGTGCTCTAAGCTACAGAGCTATGGATCAGGTGCAGGAAAACAGGATTAGAAATGGCACCAGTGTGTGCTCGGGCTGGCATGGACACAATGGGCCAAATGGCCTCTTCTGTGCTGTACCTTTTCTATGATTCTAAGAACACCCATGTCCATGCTATGCGTCTATAATTTTTAACATTCCTAACCCTGCCGCCACATTTTGGTGTATACACAGCTGAGGCTGAGATGGACTGATGTCTGAGATTACCTTGGTGGCCCTCCTCTGGAGAGCTGAGGCCTGCTTGCAGGTGGCACAGGTGTGGTTGTACCGCCCTCCTTGACCTGAGATGCTGGAGGTCATAGTGAGAGTGGATTCAGATGGGCTGGACACCTCCACGTTCTCCTGGGTAGGAATCCCCGGGATATGCTCCTTTTCCCTGTGAACACTCGTGGGCCCCTGTCGTCCTCCTAGAGATAATGGGGAAGCTGGAGTGAGATAGAGGAGCCGCACTGTCTTCTGGAGCTGACACTCGTGGATGCCCACAAGTGCCTGTACCATAGAATTGATGGCCTGAACCGTGGAGTTTGTGCCTTGAACCTTGCCATGACCATAACCACCATGAAGAGGACGTCCTGCACCAAGGTCTTCAGTGTGGACGTCACCCTCAGAATGTTGGCCTGGTTGCCTCAGAGTGTCAGCACTACGTCCTCGGACATAAAGCAATGAGAGGGTCACCTGATCGGGTAACCAATCAGGAGTCAGGGTGGAGGAATCACTCTCGCAAGTGTTGGTTTCTGTATCAGTTCGATCCTGGAAGATGACCTGTATTTAATTTGATTTTGATTTGATTTATTGTCACATGTTTCAAAGTACAGTGTAAAGGATTTTCCTGCGGCCAAGGGGCGTACATAGTAGATAAAAAGAATCATCAACAGAGAACATTGACAAATGGTACATCGACAAACAGTGATTGGTTACAGTGCGGAACAAGGGGGCCAAATGAAGCAAATACATGAGCAAAAGCAGCATAGGGCGTCGTGAATAGTGTTATGATAGGGGACAGATCAGTCCGAGGGGGAGTCGTTGAGGAGTCTAGTAGCTGTGGGGAAGAAGCTGTTCCTATGTCTGGATGTGCGGGTCTTCAGACTTCTGTACCTTCTGCCTGATGGAAGGGTCTGGAAGAGGGCAAAGCCTGGGTGGGATGGGGCTCTGATAATGCTGTCTGCCTTCCTGAGGCAGCGGGAGGTGTAGACAGAATCAATAGGAGGGTGAAAATAATAATAACAACAATCTCTTATTGCCACGAATAGGCTTCAAATGAAGTTACTGCGTAAAGCCCCTAGTCGCCACATTCTGGCGTCTGTTCGGGGAGGCTGGTACGGGAATTGAACCCACGCTGCTGGCATTGTTCTGCATTGCATGCCAGCTATTTAGCACACTGTGCAAGCTTGTGTGATGCGTTGGGGTGAGTTCGCCACACTCTGCAGCCACTGGGCTGTTAGCTTCTGCATTGTAGTTATATTTAAATAAACATTTCAGTTGTTATTTGCCTAATTGGAGAATGGGAAATATCACATTGCTGATGAGGATAAAAGAATAAGAAAGCAGCTCCAAGATTGTGATATTATGTCACATTGACATTCAATTCGAATTGAGAAACAGAAGAGTGTTTGCAGATATGCCCTTATTCGAACAGATCCTTTTAACGCCCCTGTCAAGGTTTGGACACAATATGTTGAACATTTGGGCTACTTTTCCAGGCCAAAGAAATAGAGGAGGGGGAGAAAGTAAGACAATCCTTCTCAGTGTGTGTGAGACTTACAATTTAATCCACAACCGTACATCCCAAAGCTCACCCGACGTCAAGTCATTCACTGAGCTAGTTGAATTAGTGAAAAAAACACTGGCAGCCACAGCCATCGGCAATATTGCAGCAATTTGGATTGGATTGGATTTGGATTGGATTAGTTTATTGTCACGTGTACCGAGGTACAGTGAAAAGTATTTTTTTGCGAGCAGCTCAACAGATCATTAAGTACATGGGAAGAAAAGGGAATAAAAGAAAATACATAATAGGGCAACACAATATATACAATGTAACTACATAAGCATTGGCATCGGGTGAAGCATACTGGGTGTAGTGTTAATGAGGTCAGTCCATAAGAGGGTCATTTAGGAGTCTGGTGACAGTGGGGAAGAAGCTAATTTTGAGTCTGTTCGTGCGTGTTCTCAGACTTTTGTATCTCATGCCCGATGGAAGAAGTTTGAAGAGTGAGTAAGACGGGTGGGAGGGATCTTTGATTATGCTGCCCGCTTTCACCAGGCAGCGGGAGGTGTAGATGGAGTCAATGGATGGGAGGCAGGTTCGTGTGATGGACTGGGCGGTGTTCACGACTCTCTGAAGTTTCTTGTGGTCCTGGGCTGAGCAGTTGCCATAACAGGCTGTGATGCAGCCCGATAGGTTGCTTTCTATGGTGCATCTGTAAAAGTTGGTAAGGGTTAATGTGGACATGCCGAATTTCCTTAGTTTCCTGAGGAAGTACAGGCGCTGTTGTGCTTTCTTGGTGATAGCGTCAACGTGAGTGGACCAGGACAGATTTTTGGAGATGTGCACCCCTAGAAATTTGAAACTGCGAACCATCTCTACCTCGGCCCCGTTGATGCTGACAGGGGTGTGTACAGTACTTTGCTTCCTGACGTCGATGACCAGCTCCTTAGTTTTGCCGGTATTGAGGGAGAGATTGTTGTCTTTTCACCACTCCACTAGGTTCTCTATCTCCCTCCTGTATTCTGACTCGTCATTATTCGAGATCCGACCCACTATGGTCATATCGTCAGCAAACTTGTAGAAATTAAATGAAATGAAATGAAAATCGCTTATTGTCATGAGTAGGCTTCAATGAAGTTACTGTGAAAATGGAGTTTGAACCAAGATTTGCCACGCAGTAGTGTGTGTACAGGGTGTGGAGTAGGGGGCTAAGTACGCAGCCTTGCGGGGCCCCGGTATTTAGGACTATTGTGGAGGAGGTGTTGGTGTTCTGAGAGTATGGAGGTGATGCGCTTCATGATCAACCTCTCAAAGCACTTCATTACGACTGAAGTCAGGGCCACCGGACGGTAGTCATTGAGGCACGTTGCCTGGTTCTTCTTTGGTACCGGTATGATGGTGGTCTTCTTGAAGCAGGTGGGGACCTCGGAGTGGAGTAGGGACAGGTTAAAGATGTCTGCGAACACCTCTGCCAGCTTGTCTGCGCAGGCCCTGAGGGCACGACCAGGGATCCCGTCCAAGCCCGTCGCCTTCCACGGATTCACTTTCAGGAAGGCCGATCTGACTTCAGAAGCTGTGGTGGTGGGTATGGGTGAATTATGGGCTGCTGGGGCACTTGACAGCAGATTGTTGGTTACCTGCTCGAACTGAGCAGAGATGCATTGAGTTCATTGGGGAGGGATGCACTGCTGCCAGAGATACTGCTCGGCTTCGCTTTGTAGCCTGTTATGTTGTTTAGTCCTTGCCACAACCGCCAAGAGTCTGTGTGTGACTCCAGCTTGGTTTGATATTTAAGTTTAACTCAATTGGGAGACTGTTGCAACTTATCTTACCAGGTTAAGACAGATCGCAGAGCAATGCGGCTTCGGGGCCACTCTCAACAATATGTTGCGGGATCGTTTAGTCTGTGGGATAAATAATGGGGCCATCCACTGGAAGCTATTAACAGAGGCAGATATGAATTTTAGGACGGTGCTGGTGATAGCATTGATCATGGAAAGCACTGAGAAGAGTACAGAGTGTGGCACGGTCAACCAATTATGGCGGGAAGCTGCAGTCAGCAGTGGTGACAGAAATAAAGATATAAGTTTCAAACAGGAAGCAAATACAACCACAAACAGAGTGAGAAGATTTAAAAGAGCCTATCAGTCGCCGAGGATTGAAGTAGTTACCAGTGTGGAGGTAATCACTCCCCTGAAGTCTGCCGGTATAAAAAGGCTGAATGTTTGTTCTGCCACTGGAAAGGTCACTTAAGGCAACGATGTAACAGGAAGTCAAGTCTACCCAGTGACTATAATATGACACAAGTACACAATAAGGAAGGCTCCTTTACTATGGATTTAAATGTTTACTCATTGCGGAAGCGGGCTTGTGGTGAGCTGCTTTTGGTAAACTGTGCTGGTAAACTGTAAACTGTGGTAAACTTTGGTATTACTGTGCTGCTTTTGGTAAACGGTAAGTCCTTACAGGTGAATGTTGTCATGGGAGCCTCCGCCAGTGATAGGAGAACACACATTTCAATATTTGCAAGTAGGAGTCCAGCCATTGAGTTTGAGGAGCACCGCAGCCAAACTAACACCTTACACAGGTGAAGCCAGGACGTGTAAGCTATAATAGCTGGCTGCTCATCTCCCACTAACAATACTGTCAGGCCAATTGCCAAGTCTGATTGGCTCAAGGTAACCAAGCTAAACTGGATGGAAATCTTAATAATAATAATAATCTTTATTATTGTCACAGGTAGGCTCACATTAACACTGCAATGAAGTAACTGTGAAAAGCCCCTAGTCGCCACACTCTGGCGCCTGTTTGGGTAGACAGAGAGAGAATTCATAATGTCCAATCCACCTAACAAGCACGTCTTTCGGGACTGGTGGGAGGAAACTGGAGCACCCGGAGGAAACCCACGCAGACACGGTGAGAACGTGCAGACTCCGCACAGTGACCCAAGCCGGGAATTGAACCCGGGTCACTGGCGCTGTGAAGCAACAGTGCTAACCACTGTGCTACCGTGCCACCCTCCTAATACGGGAAGAGGTGCTGCCTGAGTTGATGACGAAGTATCAGAATATTTTTCCCGACGAGTTAGATAAAATAAAGGGCCTCCAGGAGAAGATCTATGCATGGGGGATCACCCAATCAAGTCCGAATTCTCCTTCAGTTCGATCCTGGAAGCCGACTCTGATCCACGAGGCCGCGGGCCTCTGCATTGTTTATGTGAATAAAGATTGCAGTTGTTATTTACCTAACCGGTAAACAGCATGGGCGCCGCGCGCCCCAAGAGCAGCTTCCTCCGCCGTACTGCGGGCCGCTTAGAATAAAAAGTAGCAAGGGACTGTTCCCATGGTGTCACGTTGGCGGAGCGGACTCTGATTGAACCCGCCCCGCCAGCAGCTTCGTTATTCAGAAGATCAGGGTGCCCAATTTAAATATATAAAAATAACCCCCGCCCCCAACTCAACAGGACCCCATCCACCATGGAACTCCCCCCCCCCCCCCCCCGCCCAGCACTGTTTGAGCATTACCCTCTGGTACGTCCATGGGATCAGTGCCAGGGGAATTGCCTAGGCAGCGCCAGTGGACATTGTCAGAGGCAGAGCTAGAGGAGTTGCCTGGGCATTGTCAGAGGCAGTGCGTGGGGAGCTGCCTGGGCAGTGCCACGGGACAGTGTCAGGGGCATTGCCTGGGGAAGTGCCTGGGCAGTGCCAAGACCAGTGGCAGGATAATGCTTGGGCATGATCATCTCCCCCTGAGAGTGTGTTCACCTGTGCGCCTCCAGCGGGCTCTGTTCACCAGGTGCACGTCGTGGGGACCTGTCATTATTCATGTCAGTGTGATAATTGTATTTAAATATATTCAAACGGGGATCCCAGCATTCGGCGTCGGGATACCCATTACGTCGTTGGTGAGGACAGTCGATTGCGGAAATCCCAATGGCTTAATAGCCGATTTGGCACTCCTACGGGATTCTCTGCCCCACCGCTGATCCCACCTCCTCAAAGCAAGGATGGAAAATCCCGGCCATCAGATTTGGCAAGGGGCCTCACCTGCACAGGGAAGGGGGTCTAACACCTGCTTTAGATGCCTGGGAAGCATTAAAAAATTGACTGTCCCAATGTTGAACTGGACATCTTTCAAACACTCTGCGAGTCTGTATGGGCTCAATGAGATCCAATTTCTACCTCACTGCCTTCACAATACATCAACAACACTCGCCATGTCACGTCATTTCATTATCGCCCATAGAGAGAGAGAGATATCTCCTGCAACTCGCAAGAAAAAGACTTGAAAGTGAAAAGCTGCTCCCATCGGCAGAAGGGTTGAGAACCAGGGGGCAACAATTTAAGGCGATTGACAAAAGAAGGACTGGTGACAGCGAGTGACTAGGAATTGGAATAGCTGCTGCCTGAGAGTGTGCTGGAGGCAGCTTCAATCGAGGCTTTCAAAAAGGAATTGAATCGTTACCTGAAGAGAAAACGACGGCAGAGCTCTTGGCGAAGGTGTGGGAGTGGGTGGGTTGAGCCAAGACGCTCTTGTAGAGAGCTAGCACAGAGAAGACGGGCGGAATGGCCCGTCCTTTCTGTGCTGCTGCCATTCTATGATTCTGTGCAAATAATCCTCAAAGATCGAGGCACTGTTGCCTTTCATATCAGCAGGTTTTCTTTCCTCTTCATTAGCCTGTTGAGACTGCAGACTGCCATAAGTAATATTCCTTCCTTCAATTCTTTGTTAAAGGCTGGTGCCCTCTTCTGAAAATAGATATCAGTTTCATCAAAGTGACAAGAGTTCTGTACACTCATTACTGTAGGTAGGACAGATGGTACCTGCTCTTTACGGATCCAAACTCTACATAATACTCTCACTGTAAGTCTCTTTATCGAAGTTACACTGATTCTTCAACCTATGTAGCCCATCCATGAGTCGGTTGCTAAACATAACAACTAAATGTGTCTTTGTCACATTGCTTGGCCCCCTGAAGGATGATGTCGCACGATGAGTTAGCACACCAGTTTTTGCTCATCCTTTTGTGTCTTTTCTCTCTCTCTCTCTCTCTCTTTCCATTGTCCCTGTTTCTCTGACACGAGCAAGTCCTCCCCCATCTCTCTCTGCCTCTGTCGAACTAGGGAGGATTCTTCACGAAACAGTTCCAAAAAAATCACTTTGTGAGCTTGAAGATCCAACAACAATTTGCATTTATATACCACCTTTAATGGCATCTAAACACCCCCAAGGCACTTGGCAGGAACAAAATTTGACACAAACAACAACAACTTAGGGGCAGCACGGTAGCATTGTGGATCGCACAATTGCTTCACAGCTCCAGGGTCCCAGGTTCGATTCCAGCTTGGGTCACTGTCTGTGCTGAGTCTGCAAATCCTCCCCGTGTGTGCGAGGGTTTCCTCCGGGTGCTCCGGTTTCCTCCCACAGTCCAAAGATGTGCAGGTTAGGTGGATTGGCCATGATAAATTGCCCTTAGTGTCCAAAATTGCCCTTAGTGTTGGGTGGGGTTACTGGGTTATGGGGATAGGGTGGAGATGTTGACCTTGGGTAGGGTGCTCGTTCCAAGAGCCGGTGCAGACTTGATGGGCCGAATGGCCTCCTTCTGCACTGTAAATTCTGATATGTTAATCCATGAACTTGCATTGATGTAGCTGCGTTAATGTGGAAAGGAGGTCCGAGGAGCTTTGCAGGAGCAACCAAAGTCCGAAAGCAAGCCGCATAGGGTGGTACTAGGAAAGGGAAAAGTGGGTCGGTTTTAAAGCGCATCTTAAAGAAGGTGAGGGAGGCAGTGAGGTGGGGAAGTTAATGGAGGGAATTCAAAGCACCAACAGCTGCAAGTGCATTGACCAATGGCAGAGTGATGAAAATCAAGGATGGGCAGAATTAGAAGAATTCAGAGATCCCAGAGGTTAGTCGGGCAGGAGGATTACTGTTTACATAGAGAATAGGTTTGGTTGAGTGGCCTGTTTCCTGTGTTGTGTTCCCCATGGGATCCTGTGAGCCGACTCATAGGTAAGATATTAAGGCTCATTATTAAAGATCTGGGGTGGGATTCTCCGAACCAGCGCCAGGTCGGAGAAACGCCTGGGGGGGGGGGGGGGGGGGCGAATCATGCAACGCCGCTCCGCCGATCCTACGTTGCAATGGTGCTGGCGTGGTCGGCGATTCTCCACACTCGACGAACCGTATGCCCGTCGAGTTCAGCCGTGTCTCACCGCCGTCGTTCGCGTGTGGTCCTAACCGGCAGGACATAAGAACTAGGAGCAGGAGTAGGCCATCTGGCCCCTCGAGCCTGCTCCACCATTCAATGAGATCATGGCTGATCTTTTGTGGACTCAGCTCCACTTTCCGGCCCGAACACCATAACCCTTAATCCCTTTAAAAAACTATCTATCTTTACCTTAAAAACATTTAATGAAGGAGCCTCAACTGCTTCACTGGGCAAGGAATTCCATAGATTCACAACCCTTTGGGTGAAGAAGTTCCTCCTAAACCCAGTCCTAAATCTACTTCCCCTTATTTTGAGGCTATGCCCCCTAGTTTTGCTTTCACCCGGCAGTGGAAACAACCTGCCCGCATCTTTCCTATCTATTCCCATCATAATTTTATATGTTTCTATTCCCCCGCATCCTTCTAAATTCCAACGAGTACAGTCCCAGTCTACTCAACCTCTCCTCGTAATCCAACCCCTTCAGCTCTGGGATTAACCTAGTGAATCTCCTCTGCACACCCTCCAGCGCCAGTATGTCCTTTCTCAAGTAAGGAGACCAAAACTGAACACAATACTCCAGGTGTGGCCTCACTAACATCTTATACAATTGCAGCATAACCTCCCTAGTCTTAAACTCCATCCCTCTAGCAATGAAGGACAAAATTCCATTTGCCTTCTTACTCACCTGTTGCACCTGTAAACCAACTTTCTGTGACTCATGCACTAGCACACACAGGTCTCGCTGCACAGCAGCATGCTTTAATATTTTATCATTTAAATAATAATCCCGTTTGCTGTTATTCCTACCAAAATGGATAACCTCACATTTGTCAACATTGTATTCCATCTGCCAGACCCTAGCCCATTCACTTAACCTATCCAAATCCCTCTGCAGACTTCCAGTATCCTCTGCACTTTTCGCTTTACCACTTATCTTAGTGTCATCTTCAAACTTGGACACATTGCCCTTGGTCCCCAACTCCAAATCATCAATGTAAATTGTGAACAATCGTGGGCCCAACAAGGATCCCTGAGGGACACCACTAGCTACTGATTGCCAACCAGAGAAACACCCATTAATCCCCATTCTTTGCTTTCTATTAATTAACCAATCCTCTATTCATGCTACTACTTTACCCTTAATGCCTTGCATCTTTATCTGATGCAGCAACCTTTTGTGTGGCACCTTGTCAAAGGCTTTCTGGAAATCCAGATATACCACATCCATTGGCTCCCCGTTATCTACTGCACTGGTAATGTCCTCAAACAATTCCACTAAATTAGTTAGGCACGACCTGCCCTTTATGAACCCATGCTGCGTCTGCCCAATGGGACAATTTCTGTCCAGATGCCTCGCTATTTCTTCCTTGATGATAGATTCCAGCATCATCCCTACTACTGAAGTTAAGCTCACTGGCCTATAATTACCCACTCTCTGCCTACCTCCTTTTTTAAACAGTGGTGTCACGTTTGCTAATTTCCAATCCACCGAGACCACCCCAGAGTCGAGTGAATTTTGGTAAATTATCACGAGTGCATTTGCAATTTCCCTAGCCAAATCTTTTAGCACTCTGGGATGCATTCCATCAGGGCCAGGAGACTTGTCTACCTTTAGCCCCATTAGCTTGCCCATCACTACCTCTTAGTGATAACAATCCTCTCAAGGTCCTCACCTGTCATAGCCTCATTTCTATCAGTCACTGACATGTTATTTGTGTCTTCCACTGTGAAGACTGACCCAAAAAACCTGTTCAGTTCCTCAGCCATTTCCTCATCTCCCATTATTAAAACTCCCTTCTCATCCTCTAAAGGACCAATATTTACCTGAGCCATTCTTTTTTGTTTTATATATTTGTAGAAACTTTTACTGTCTGTTTTTATATTCTGACCAATTTACTCTCATACTCTTCTTTATAGATTTTTTAGGAGCTTTCTGTTGCCCCCTAAAGATTTCACAGTCCTCTAGTCTCCCACTAATCTTTGCCACTCTGTATGCTTTTTCCTTCAATTTGATACTCTTCCTTATTTCCTTAGATATCCACGGTTGATTTTCCCTCTTTCTATCGTCCTTCCTTTTTGTTGGTATAAACCTTTGCTGAGCACTGTGAAAAATCGCTTGGAAGGTTCTCCACTGTTCCTCAACTATTCCACCATAAAGTCTTTGCTCCCAGTCTACCTTAGCTAGTTCTTCTCACATCCCATTGTAATCTCCTTTGTTTAAGCACAAAACACTAGTATTTGATTTTACCTTCTCACCCTCCATCTGTATTTTAAATTCCAACATATTGTGATCGCTCCTTCCGAGAGGATCCCTAACTATGAGATCATGAATCAATCCTGTCTCATTACACAGGACAAGATCTAGGACCGCTTGTTCCCTCGTAGGTTCCATTACACACTGTTCTAGGAAACTATCGCGGATACATTCTATAAGCTCCTCCTCAAGGCTGCCTTGACTGACCTGGTTAAACCAATCGACATGGAGATTAAAATCCCCCATGATAACTGCTGTACCATTTCTACATGCATCAGTTATTTCTTTTTTTATTGCCTGCCCCACCATTACGTAACTATTTGGTGGCCTATAGACTACTCCTATCAGTGACTTTTTCGCCTTACTATTCCTGATTTCCACCCAAATGGATTCAACCTTATCCTCCATAGCACCGATGTCATCCCTTACTATTGCCCGGATGTCATCCTTAAATAACAGAGCTACACCACCTCCCTTACCATCCACTCTGTCCTTCCAAATAGTTTGATACCCTTGGATATTTAACTCCCAGTCGTGACCATCCTTTAACCAGGTTTCAGTAATGGCCACTAAATCATAGTCATTCATGATGATTTGCGCCATCAACTCATTTACTTTATTCCGAATACTACGAGCATTCAGGTAAAGTACACTTATGTTGGTTTTTTTACCTCTGTTTTGAATCTTAACATCTCCAGTATTATTCCTTTTAGTATTACTGGGCCTATTCACTGAGATCCCCTCAGTCACTGTACCTTGTACTGTCGCCCTTTTTGATTTTTGACTTTGGCTTCTCTACCTTGCACTTTTCCCCTTACTTCCTTTTGCTTCTGACCCTGTTTTACTACCTTCCAACTTCCTGCATCGGTTCCCATCCCCCTGCCACATTAGTTTAAACCCTCCCCAACAGCTCTAGCAAACACCCCCCCAGGACATCGGTTCCAGTCCTGCCCAGATGCAGACCGTCCTGTTTGTACTGGTCCCACCTCCCCTAGAACCGGTTCCAATGCCCCAGGAATTTGAATCCCTCCCTCTTGCACCATCTCTCGAGCCACACATTCATCCTATCTATCCTGACATTCCTACTCTGACTAGCTCGTGGCACTGGTAGCAATCCTGAGATTACTACCTTTGAGGGACCTCGGCGTTTATGCTGCAGGGGCCATCCTGGTGTGGGGGAGGGGCGATCTGACTCTGGGAGGGCCTCCACGGTGTCTAGGCCCGCGATCGGGGCGCACTGATCGGCGGGCGGGCTTATCCCGGGAGGCCTATGTTCCTCCATGCCAGACCCCTGTAGGGCTGCACCACGTTGCCCGGGAGCCGGCACGGAGACGGCAACCCATGCACATGCGCAAACTCGCGTCGGCCTGGCGCGCATGCACCAACTCGCGCAGGCATGGACCCGCGCCGGCCATGCTGGCGCCCGTATCGGCAGCTGGAGCTGCGCGAAGTGCTCGAGTGCCATGCTGGCCCCCTGTGTGGCACAAGATCACTGCTCCAAGGAGCCAGATGACGCCATCGTAACACGCTTCGGCGTTTACGACGCTTCAACACTTAGCCCCAGGATCGGAGAATCCTGCCCGAGATCGCGGAGTACTTGGAAGTGCATGATAAAATAGGACTGAGTCAGCATGGCTTCGTCAAGGAGAGGTCATGTCTGACAAACCTGTTAGAGTTCTTTGAGGAAGTAACAAGTAAGTTAGACAAAGGAGAACCAGTGGATGTGATTTATTTAGATTTCCAGAAGGCCTTTGACAAGGTGCTGCACCTGAGACAGTTAAATACGTTCAGAGCCCATGGTGTTAAGGGTAGCATCCTGGCATGGATAGAGGATTGGCTGACTGGCAGAAGGCAGAGAGTGGGAATAAAGGGGTCTTTTTCATGTTGGCAGCTGGTGACTAGTGGTGTGCCTCAGGAGTCTGTGCTGGGACCACAACTTTTCACAATATACATTAATGATCTGGAGGAAGGAACTGAAGGCACTGTTGCTAAGTTTGCAGATGATACAAAGATCTATAAAGGGACAGGTAGTACTGAGGAAGCAGGCAGGCTGCAGAAGGACTTGGACAGACTAGGAGAGTGGACAAAGAAGTATCAGGTGGAATACAATGTGGAAAAGTGTGAGGTTATGCGCTTTGGAAGGAGAAATGGAGGCATAGACTATTTTCTAAATGGGAAGATGCTTAGGAAATCAGAAGCACAAAGGAACTTGAGAGTCCTTGTTCATGATTCACTTAAGGTTAACGTGCTGGTTCGGTCGGCAGTTAGGAAGGCAAATGCACTGTTAGCATTCAATTCGAAGAGGGCTAGAATACAAGTCCAGGGATGTACTTCTGAGGCTGTATAAGGCTCTGGTCAGATCCCATTTGGAGTATTGTGAGCAGTTTTGGGCCCCGTATCTAAGGAAGGATGTGCTGGCCTTGGAAAGGGTCCAGAGGAGGTTCACAAGAATGATCCCTGGAATGAACAGCTTGTCGTATGAGGAACGGTTGAGGTCTCTGGGTCTGTACTCGTTGGAGTTTAGAAGGATGAGGGGGGACCTTATTGAAACTTACAGGATACTGCGAGGCCTGGATAGAGTGGACGTGGAGAGAATGTTTCCACTTGTAGGAAAAATTAGAACTAAGAACCAGGGGACACAATATCAGACTAAAGGGACAATCCTTTATAACAGAGATGAGGAGAAATTTCTTCAGCCAGAGGGTGGTGATTCTGTGGAACTCTACCGCAGAAGGCTGTGGAAGCCAATTCACTGAGTGTCTGTAATTCAGAGATAGATAGGTTCTTGATTAATAAGGGAATCAGGGGTTATGGGAAGGAGGCAGGAGAATGGGGATGAGAAACATATCAGCCATGATTGAATGGTGGAGCAGACTCGATGGACCAAATGGCCTAATTCTGCTCCTATGTCTTATGGTCTTATGGGGCGGGATTCTCCGCGAACCGGTGGGGCGGGCCACTCCGGCGCGAGGAATGGCGTGAACCACTCCGGCGTCAGGCCGCCCCAAAGGTGCGGAATCCTCCGCACCTTCAGCGGCTAGGCCGGCGCCCGAGTGTTTGGCACAGCACCAACCGGCGCAGAAGGGCCTCCACCAGCCGGCGCGTGTTGGCGCATGTGCAGGAGCGCCAGCGTGTGCCCCCATGGTACAGGCCCGCCCGCAGATCGGTGGGCCAGGCCACCATGGGGGCACCCCCCGGGCCCAGATCCCCCCCCCCCCCCCTCTCCCGAGGACTCTGAAGGCCACTCGTGGAGCCAGGTCCTGCCGGTAAGGACATGTTGTGACTTACTCGGGCGGGATCCGCCGAAAACGGGCGGCCACTCGGCCCATCGCGGGCCAGAGAATCGCCAAGGGGGGGGGGGGGGCCCGCTGCCAACGGCCCCCGGCCAACGCGGCGCAATTCCCACCCGTGCCAAAACTCTGGCGCAAGAGAATTCAGCAGCCGGCGGAGGTGGGATTTGCGCCGTTCGCCGGCGATTCTCCGACCCGGCTGGAGACTCCACACAGACAGTGACCCAGCGGGGAATCGAACCTGGGACCCTGACGCTGTGAAGCCACAGTACTATCCACTTGTGCTACCATGCTGCCCTTCAGTCGGAGGATACGTGATGGCCAGAGCCACCAACTTCAGCGCAGGGAAGGCCGTCCACAGCAAGCACCGAGATCACCACAAACCGGAATCTTACACATGGGCCCCCTAGATGGGGAGGACTGTTTGATGTAGCTGGACTGCATCACGGCCCCAAAGGTAGCACCAATCCGGGTCAAGTTAAAAGTCAATGGTCACCCCCGTGGTGATGGAAATGGATATTGGAGCTGCCGTCTCTATCCTGGACCATCGCACATTTTGCCGACTCTACGCCGGGATCATGCCGCTGACATTTCGCGACACCACAGGGAGGTTGGTGGCTCATACTGGCAAGCCTTTTAACATCGTGGGGACCGCCGTGACTCCGGTAACTCAGGACAGCTGTCGGTCTGTCTTCCCTTGGGTGTGGTAGGGGGGAATTTGCTGGGGTGTGACTGATTGCGAATCCTCCATTTCAGCTGGCAACAGGGACGTCGGGTAGGCACTGAGAACCTGTGCGACATGTTGGGCAAATCATGGAATCCCTCCAGTGCAGAAGGAGGCCATTTGACCCATCAAGCTTGCACTAGCCCTCCGAAAGAGCACCCCACCTCGGCCCACCCTCACAATCCATCTCCACAAACCTGGACACTAAGGGGCAATTTAACATGGCCAATCCACCAAACCTGCTCATCTTTGGACTGTGGAAGGAAACAGGAGCATCCGGAAGAAACCTACACAGACACAGGGAGAAAGTGCAAACTCCACACAGACAGTCACCCGAGTCCGGAATTGAACCCGGGAGTGAGGCAGCAGTGCTAACCACTGTGTCACTGTGCTGCCCCGAAGTGTTCCAGAAGGATAAAGAGATTATAAACTCACGTTGTTCGGTGCTCCACACCTGGGCTGGTACCTGATGCCAGGAGTGGAGAATTTGTACGGAAAACTGGCAGGAGGATATTCGTTAACAAAGCTTGACATAAGCCATGCGTATTTACAGGTGGAGTCCAGGAAATCTGAGCCCATAAACACTCATGGGGGTTATTTGAATACACTTGTCTCCCGTTCCATTGGCCCCGACGATTTTCCAGCGGGTAATGGAAAATATCTTGCGGGACCTGCTGATGGTGGCCGTCTATCTGGACGATGGACACTACGGAGAAGGGGAACATGGACAACCTGCAGGAAGTGCTCAGGCGGATTTCCCAAGTAGGTGCCCGGTTAAGGAGGAGCTAGTGTGTGCTCCGCGCTAGAGCGGTGACATATTTAGGTTACAGGGTAGACAAGGATGGCCTACATTTGGTGGAAGATAAGGTTCGGGCCATAAAACGGGTCCTGACTTCAAAGAACGTCGCTGAATTCCAGTCCTTCCTAGGCCTGGTAAATTACTATGGGAATCAAACCTGCCACTTTATTGGCTCCACTCCAGGTTTTGTTGAAAAAGGACCAGGAGTGGCTGTGGGAGTGCCTCACAGGACAAAACATTCACTGGAGCAAAAAAGCGTCTGTCGTCCAGACGGCTCCTCACTCACTATGATCCAGTTGGCCGTTAATCCTGACATACGATGCCTCTTCCGACTGTAAGGTTCAGCAACTTCATCAGCGGAATAAAAATGAACTGGACAACGTTGGAAAAGGCCAAATTCCATTTCAAAAGGGCAAACTGCTGTACAGACCATGGGCGGGATTCTCCAAAACCCCGGCTAAGTGTTGACACCGGCGTAAACACCTGAGTGCTTCACGCCGGCGTTAACGGACCTCTTGGCTCAGCGATTCAGTGGCCCACAGGAGGCCAGCACGGCCCTGGAGTGCGGCAAGCAGCTCTGGCGGCGATATGCAGGATGGAGAATTGGCGGGGGGACGGCGTGAATCCCGCCCCGCCGCCCCGGCCCCGGGGTTTTGGCGGAGGCGGGAATCACGCTGCGCCGGTCGATGGCCACTGGAAGCAGCCCCCCCCCCCCCCCCCCCCGGCGATTCTCCGGCCTGGGATGGGCCGAGCGGCCACCCGTTTCCAGCCGGTCCCGCCAGCGTAAATCAAACCAGGTCCGCACCGGCGGGACCTGGCTCTATGGGCGGCCTGCAGAGTGCTTGGTGGGTCGCGGGGGAATCTGGCCCTGGGGGGTGCCACAAGGTGGCCTGGCCCACGATCGGGGCCCACCAATCCGCGGGCGGGCCTGTGCCGTGGGGGCAGTCTTTCCCTCTGCGCCGGTTCCTGTCAACCTCTGCCATGGCCAGCGTGGAGAAGAACCCCCTGCGCATGCGCTGGGATGATGCCAGCACAAGCTGGCGCTCCCGTGCGTGCGCCAACCTGCGCCGGCAGATGGAGGCCCATCGGCGCCGTTTGGCGTGGCGCCAATCCTGCCGGTGCCAGCCTAGCCCCTGAAGGTGCAGAGGATTCCGCACCTTCCGGGCGACCCGACGCCGGAGTGGTTCACGCCACTTCTCGGCAGCGGTACAGCCCGCCACACCGGGTAGGGGAGAATCCCACCCCTGATCTATGTCATCCTGTCAGCAATCAAGAGGCCCTTGTCCTGGAACTTACCTGTGGCAGGGGTCAGTCCGCTCCATCCAGGCTTTTTGCCCTTAATAATAAGGGACTCTGGAACTGTTTTAACCCTCTCCTGCTTGGCGCACATTTCAC
Organism: Scyliorhinus canicula; assembly: GCF_902713615.1. Lineage (NCBI taxonomy): Eukaryota > Metazoa > Chordata > Chondrichthyes > Carcharhiniformes > Scyliorhinidae > Scyliorhinus > Scyliorhinus canicula. Next base: position 16,211,557 of record NC_052146.1, read on the forward strand.
CTGCTGGGGACTGACCACGAAGACCGGAGTGATACCAGCCACACAGATCACCAGCCACACGGAACACCAGCCACACGGAACACCAGCCACACGGAACACCAGCCACACGGAACACCAGCCACACGGAACACCAGCCACACGGAACACCAGCCACACGGAACACCAGCCGCACAGAACACCAGCCACACGGAACACCAGCCACACGGAACACCAGCCACACGGACCAGCAGCCACACGGAACACCAGCCACACGGAACACCAGCCACACGGAACACCAGCCGCACAGAACACCAGCCACACGGAACACCAGCCACACGGACCAGCAGCCACACGGAACACCAGCCACACGGAACACCAGCCACATGGACCAGCAGCGACACGGAGCACCAGCCACATGGACCACCAGCCACACGGACCAGCAGCGACATGGAGCACCAGCCACACGGATCACCAGCCACACGGAACACCAGCCACACGGACCAGCAGCCACACGGATCACCAGCCACACGGAACACCAGCCACACGGATCACCAGCCACATGGAACACCAGCCGCACAGAACACCAGCCACATGGACCACCAGCCACATGGATCACCAGCCACACGGATCTTCCTGGGAACGGTGAGCATACTCCCTCACCCCACAGAAATTCCCAATTGGTGCAGATTGTTGAGGTTTTGGGGTGGGTGAGTGGATGTATCTATGTAGCTATGTTTGGGGGCGTTAAAGTAAATTTGTGTAACAATAAAAATTTTCGATGTGCCGTTTAAGCCTCTTGGTTTTATACATCGTATTTCATAACCGGTGTTTGTGTGTTATAGTCTGAGTTGTGGAGGGCAGAATTCTCTTGAATAAAATTATTTAATTTTAAATTTACCATTGTTGTGGTCTCACCTTCCTTTCACTGTCCGCTCTGGTTGAGTCACAATAATTGTCAGGACAGAATTCCGTAGTCAAGGACCCAAAAGGAATCCAAGTGCTTTGAACACGCTCACTCAAGAGAGGCTACTGGTCAGGAATAAACAGTGGTCCCTCTTTTTCTCTCTCTTGTGAAGTTGCCCTAGTTGGGGCACTTCCGGGTGACATTTCACCATCACAGGAGAGAGACTCACACAGACATAGGTGGCAGTCAAGGTAACTGATGTGGCATAAGGACAATTCCACTGGTTAGGTATAAACTATGAGATTTACATGGAACATAGAAAATACAGCACAGAACAGGCCCTTCGGGCCACAATGTTGTGCCGAACTTTTGTCCTAGATTAATCTACACACCATCATTCAACCGTAATCCATGTACCTATCCAATAGCCGCTTGAAGGTCACTAATGTTTCCGACTCAACTACTTCCACAGGCAGTGCATTCCATGTTTGTAGTCTTGTCTTTGTTTTGCAGTGTGCTGTGGCATTGTCCTTCATGTGCAAAGTTGTACCATGTTGTACAGGTCATTGTTTCATTGCTGGTGTTTCTGTCTTTTCTGTCTTTGTTGTTTTCGTTGTTCTTGTTGTGTTTGTTGTTGTCTTTGTTATGCTTCTTGTTGTTTTTGTTGTTGTTCTTGTAGTTTTTGCTGTTGTGCTTGTTGTTTTTGTTGTTGCTGTTGTTGTTCTTGTTTCTGCGGTGCTTCTTGCGGTTTTTGTTGTTCTTGTTGCGCTTCATGTTGTTTTTGTTGTTGTTGTTGTTCTTGTTTCTGCTGTGCTTCTTGCTGTTTTTGTTGTTCTTGTTGCACTCAATGAGTGTTCCCTGTGGATAATTTGAGTCATTGTCAGTCATTGGTGTGAGTGTCCTTCCCTCTCTCTTGCGAAGTTGTCCCAGTGCGACACTTCCGGGTTGTGGTTTCAACACCTGTAGGAGAGAGACACCCGCAGTTATCTGTGACGTCCAATACCAGCCTGTTGTGGAGTAAAGGAAACCCTTTTCCTTACACTACAGCATTGGGGCAGTGATGGCCCACGGATGTAATGATGGCAGAGAAGGCCCCATCGCTTTTGCTTTGAGAACCCCGGTGGACGCTAATCGACATTATGCCTCCGGGCGCTCCGGTTTCCTCCCACTAGCCCCGAAAGACGTACTTGTTAGATGAATTGGACATTCGGAATTCTCCCTCTGTGTACCCGAACAGGCGCCGGAATGTGGCGACTCGGGGATTTTCACAGTAACTTCATTGCGGTGTTAATGTTAGCCTACTTGTGACAATAAAGATTTTTATTATTATGTTAATTTACAGTCACCAGGTTTGGAAATTGAAACAGGATTACTGTTTATTTATAACAAGCTTATTAAGGGTGAAATACAGAGCAGATACAGTTAATTAAATATTAATAAGTAGCTAACTCTTGCTGTAACCTGTCTCCATCAACCTTATACACACACAAACACACAAGACAGACAAGCACAGAGGTGTGCAAAGGGGTAAAATTAATAAGGACGAAGGTCAAAAGATAAGGGTCAATCCTCTATCCATGCTAATACACTACCCTCAACACTATGGGGTCTTATTAATAAGTCTTTTATGCAGTACCTAGCTTGGCTATAGTGCCCAGTCCTGGGTACAGAACTTTAGGAAGGATGCAAAGACACTGGAAAGGGTGCAGAAAAGATTAACGAAAATTTTTGCAGGCATGAGGAACTTCAGTTATACATTAGAAATACGTCGTTGGGACTTTGGCGGGTCGGGAGCGGAGAATGGCGGGGCGGGCCTCAAGCAATGGCTGCAAGTGGTGGATCCGCAGCGCGGTGTACTCCCCGAGTACACTGCTTTTCAGGGGCAGGAGTATCAAGGAACCAGCGTCGGTCCTGGCCGGAGAAGCTGGATTCTCCAACCCAGCGCTGAACGCGATTTCGGCGTCGCGGTGTGGGGAATCCAGCCCCAGAACACGCTATACTGCAAGGAGGAATTGATGCAACGAGCATTGTTGCTGTTCGCAGGAAGCCAGATAAATGCAGCAGAAGGAGAAAGGAATGTGTGGTATCCGAGTGATTGCCGACCACCAGGTTTGAACGACAAGCTTTTATTTGGAATAACTATGGCTGTACAGAGTTCTGGGAAGTGCGACCGACGTCTGCAGCTCCAGGATTGATTCTGCCCGGGAATGCCTGCACACGCTCAGCCCAGGCATCCGTGCTTCAGGGCCCAAATTGGCCAATTTAGTCACATGACCTTTCCCGAAACCCGCACCCCCCCCCCCCCCCTCTTCCCCCCCCCCCCCCCCCCCCCCCCCCCCCCCCTAAAAAGAGCTCCTGCTACCACAGAATGGAGGATATAGCTGAGGAGTGAGAGGAAGAAGTTTGGGAGCAGGCTTGGGTGTACAATAAACATGGATCAGCTGGGTTGAGTGGGTCAGCTTCCGTACTGTTACTCTGTCTATGTGCGAGCCTAAACCTCCAGAGGCGATCCATCCATTACCCATCGATCCATCCTGAGCCATTTCTCCCGTTGACATGGGCCCTGATGTGGCAGGGGGAAACAAACACAGGAGAGAGGGACATCATCGAAGACGCTCGGGAGGGCTGTGAAACTGGGAGCAGCAACTCCTGGTCCGCTTGCATCGGCATCAAACTTATTTTCTTGACCAGGCGACTATTTCAATGGCAGCGGCTTGTGAGGCCTCATCTACACCAGGAGAACCTGCACATTCTCTCTG